>NC_142616.1:54854621-55157651 GCF_059453375.1 Lepisosteus platostomus
AGAAATGGTCAGTCATACAGTATAATATCCTATTATAATCATGAGTATAATTTTTTAGGCACATATTTTGAATGAGTAAACTACACAAATATTCCCTGAAAAGGGTACTGAGACTATGCCTCAGGTTAATGTAGGAAAACATTCAGTTCTGATTAATCTCAGTATAACAGAAGATGAAGTATAACAGGGATTAAGAGTGTTTTAAACCAATAAATCTCTTAGGCTATACAGTATGATTCCAATTGCATTCTAAGAAAAGAAGAGTGATATTCAGGAATCATTATACAGGACCTTTCTGGGGTTACTCAATAGTTGAACTGAAATCCAAATCAGTGATATAAATAATCTCATGAGGATGCGTCAGCATGGGTTAGAAAAGACTGATCCTATGTAATTAATTATGTCACATTGTGCAAGCAAAGTCTTATATATTGTATATAATGTATATCTTATATTTACATTTCCAGAAGGTTTTTGATAATTATCCACATAAAAGATTGATTCTAAAGCTGAACGGCATAAGGAATCAATGCTAATACTGTATATGTAAATAGATTGAGAGCCAGTTAATGCATAGAGCAGTGATAAGGGACAAAACCTTGAACTTGAGTGGTGTAATTAATGGAGTACCACAGGGGTCTGTGTTAGGTTTGCTGCTCTTCATTTCAGACATTGCCATAGTAAACTTGTGAAGTTCACAAATTATGCAGAAATGGGAATAGTATATTTCCTTTTCTGCTTGTAGAGTTTGCCAAAAACTATGACACTTTACAAAGTAGAACGTGCAGATAAGAAAATAGAATGTGCAGTAGAATTCTAGATATGAGGCATTAAGGTATAAGACATACTTCTGAAAAGCATTTAAATTTTATATTGAATCATCACTGTTTTCTTCTTAACAATATGGGGAACAAAAAAGCTATAGATGTGGTTGTAAAAGAACAACTCTGTCTTACAAACAGTTCAAAGTAGATCTACTGTACCAGAAAAATTCCTGGTATAGAAGTAATGTCATACGTGGGTTAAATAAACTAACTTTCTGCAAAATCCAGGAAGTTGCAGTCAAGGCTGACAGCAGAGAAACAAAACACAGGGTTCCAAGATTCAAAGACAGAAAAACGGTATACTGAGCTTTACAGTACAGTAGGTACAACTAAAAAACATTAAAATTGTCAAGAGAGAGACGGGAAAGAATATTGAAACAAAAGCAAAAATAAATGATAAAAAAACAAATTTCAGCAGCACAACAATAATAAATATTCATAAAATAAAATAAAAATAGTAAATACATTAACATTTCATGCATGTTTAAATATTAGGTAAATTCAACATAACTGTCACTGATGTTATACAAGTTTTATGTCATCTTAAAACTGATGGCAATATCCCAGCTATACTTAAGGAAATAAAGAGATATTAGAGTTATTACTAGTATTCTCTAACATAGTAGGGATTTGGGCGTTTACAAACAGTAGATGGTTTGTAATATGATCAATGAGGTAATATGAAGAAACAATAAAGATAAGTAGAATGCTTGGAAATTCAGCATAAAGCACAATGTACGAGTAGAATTAAAACCAAGGACTTTATTTAGAATGGTATCTTCAGTTTTGGTCACCATACAACTAAAAGGATATTATAGTCTTAGGGAGAATTAAAGGGAAAGCAGCAATAATTCCTAGTCTCAAGGGATTGTCATAAACACATACTGTATTAAAATAGCAATCTCTGCAGTCTTGAGCAAAAGAGATCAAGGTCAACCCAGGGGACTATTTCAAATTCAAGTCTTGGAACAGGGGCACAGGGTCACAATCGTAAAATAAAAGGGAATTAATTTATGATGAAAAATAGGAAACACAACTTTCACACAGAGTTGTGTGTATTAGGAACATACTTCACAGCCAGATGGCTGAGAACCACACATTCAAAAACCTTCATCATTTCAAATCATGACTACATTTTTATTCAGGGAGCAAGGGATATGATAATCATGTTCTCTTTCGAATAAATCATCACATCTTGTGGAACAGAATTGCCCCAAGGTGTGGCACAATAGTAAGTTAAGCAGCCAGAGGTCACAATGATGTATAATCATGAAGACACTCAGAGGCAGACCACAGACATAAAGTGAGGCCCACATTGCCATCAGGCAGAGATCCTCAATGGATGCCCTGTCATGGAGGGACCAGGATGAAGTCAGTTATGTTGGCTCTATCAGGCCAACAAAGGGACAAAGGCGTGAATTCTAACTGGCTGCCTGGATATACTTCATGACCCTTCTGGCCAGCTCTGATCTTCGATCCTTAAGGTGACGAAAAGCTGCTTGTGTGACAAGTGCAGCTCTGCCCCTGCTGGGCTCTGATTAATATCCTTCCAGTACATCTCCACCCTCCGATCCACACAGCACTACTCCCCAAACAGCAAGAAATTCTGCTACGCAAAACTGAAAGAACAGGTTTCCGTGCAGTAGGAGAATCCGGCAGTCTCTGGGTTCCTTGGGAATTACTGTACATCACTGTAAAAGGCTCAAAGGACCATAGCTGCCTCATAGCACTTGGGCCCTGGATCCAATTCCTGGGGTGCTAAGTGCATGATGGCCGTTCTTCCTGTGTTTGCGTAGGTCTTCTTAAGGTGCTCTGGTATGATTCCATAGCCCAAAGACATTCTCTGGGAAAATTGGCCTTCATGCAAGTGTGTGTGTCTTTGTGGATGGATAGGCGTCCAGATGTATCCTGCCTCGCACCTCTTGCTTGCTATAGGCTTCGGCTCCTTCTCTCCCCCAAATTGGGAAAGAAGTTAGAAAAGGGAAGTATGGATGGAGTCCTGTTATACTGGAGGTCTTGAATGGGGCTCTCCAGCATACACAGTATGAAAGCCTGAAGTACCCTGAAGGGGCACAACACATGAAGAAGCTTCTGCCGTTCTGACTTAAAATTTAAGCTAAATGGGTGGGCTCGAAGGCTTCTTGCTTCACTGATTGACTAATGCCTTTCCATCCTCTAGCAACTGCTGAAGAAAACTAAGTATAGCAGATACTGTAGTTTGTGGGGAAAAAGATCTCGGTACCTGGCCAAGCACTTAACTGCAAAGAATGCAAGGATCCGCTCTGTGATGAAAATAAATGTATGCCTGTATACAGTAAACATGTGTAACTTAAAATAACTATTTACTCTATGCAGAATATTGATGCAGGTCTCTATTATCAATGTCTTGTATTTGCTATTTTATCAACTAAAACATACATTACTCCGTGTGTAGGCAGGTTTTGCAACAGTGTGCTTACCTTTACTTCTCTTGATTTTTTTCACATGAATCAGTGAGCCCAGGGGTGCAAAAATTCAGTCACCTAGTGTTTCAGCCGAGGTGATTTTATAGGATTTCAAAACCACACCTGAAGACTTTTACAAAGTGTTAATTTTGTACACGTACGCTCATAAATACCTAAGCAATCAATGGCTCAGATGGATTGAAAACCGTAAAACCCTACAGCTGTCAATGACTGGAGCTGTGCTACCCTAAGCTTATCAGGACATTTCAGTTATGACAGCATGAAAAAATGACACTGACGGAGTAGAACAACTTGAACAAAAAGACAAAATGACAACAACATGAAGAAAAATTAAAAAATGCAAATACTTCTATAGCGATGCATACAATTAATGGTGCAGAAGGCTATATTGTACTTAAACTTGTTTAAATACTTAGCTTATTTATCACTTGAAATATGTATGTTTGTTTGTGAAGGCATTACCCATAACTCCTGTAAATCTCCCATATAAGATTATAGATTTATTTTGCAGGCTTAAACATAGAAACAAACAGAAATATGTAGCCAATATAATTTTGACTTCCCTAATTAAGCTTGAGGTCCTTTTTATTTTGAAAATTGAAAAGAACAGCTAGCCCAGTGTTTTGTGAGAATACATTAAGCACGAGAGACTGAACAGCTCAATACTTCTGAGGTCAGATTCCACAGCAAAGCACCACAATAATGATTCCCCTTTTCTATGAGGCATATCTAGTATCTGTTTCCTTAATAGCCATTCTTGGCTCCTTCTACGACAAGAATTCAACAACGTAGCCACGTTTACACTATGTCCAGGGATCTCTGAGAAAGACAGAAATACATGTAAAAGCCTACCGGCATTTCTAATTGACAAATTCTTTATACTTCAAATCTTTAATGGATATTAATTATTATAATGCCTGGTTTAATTATAGTTGAATGCACATCATTTACACCATTTTGAAATGTTTAAGCTTTACTTATCTTAGAAGAGTTGTGTTTCTAACTGCTGTTATTTAATAACTGCTGTATACTGTATGCTTATTTTCAAGCATTTTTGTGGCTTATGCATTCTAAAGTCAACTCAAAAATGCAACACAACATCTTATGAATGTAAGCATTATTCCGCCACTTTGAATGGACACAGTTTTTTTTTTCTTCCATTTTTCTCCATTTTCTTGTAGTTTTAAAACTGATGAGGATGTTTGTGAACTGCTAGGAATTAAAGCTCCATAGATAAAAATGTCATACTATGGTAGTTTGGCTAATCAGACTCTCATGATATTATTTTAATAAATGTAACATGAGCAGTCAAAATATATTAGTTGTCATTTTCAACTGCTTAAATATTTTCCATACTAAATATGTTTGTCTTCATACTGTATATGTACTTTAGATCCTCTGCATACTAATAGTTAATGGATCCATGAACCTCAGGTTGTGATCTTCAATTACGCAGCAAGTCTGTGAGACTCATTACGTTTAGGAACAGCCTTGGGGTTGCCCTAATCATGAAATTCATGCACCACCTGAACAAGATTACATTGAACAAAAGATTATTTCACTATTTTCATGATTCGTTGACAGGAGTAATTCACTCAGAATTCATAATGGTCAGCTAAACTTTGTCTTAATGCCTTGATCTTTCATTGCAACACAATTATCGTGCCTCAGCATTGATGTAATTAGACATACGAACATACTCTTGCTATGCATTTGCAGGTAAAGCTATGTTGCTGGAGCTGAACAGAAATGTTAATTGTCACTGATGAACACAAATGACAGTCACATTGCCTATCCTGGACTGCACCTGTCCACCCTGAGTGCCCAAATTCACCCAGAGGACCTGCGTTATGTGGGTTTGAACAATGTGTTCTAAGAGTCCCCAGAAGAATTTTGTTGCTAATGGTTGCACGTTCCGTAAAGGTTATCGTAGGTGCTGCAGATGCAGTCCAGGTTTGTCTGCTTTACTGAAAAGGCTACTCTGGCCCCTGAACACCACAGCTGAGCGCTCTGTCAGCACACATCAGTCCCAATCCAGGGACACAGCTGGGATGCATCCTCCTCTTTAACACTCCATTCCACACAGCTAAGCATGGGCCACATCCCCCAGCCTGCGGTCGGTCTACACATACAGAGACTAGGGCATTGCCTGTCAGCAACTTAGAAGGAGGACGGGGGGAGAGGATCCTTTATTTAAAACATGCTGGAGTTCTTTTATCTTCTATCAGACACTGCACAGCCCTCTGTCATATTATGCATGGATCTTTGGTTAGGTGTATAAGGAGACAGTATTGATGTGTTTATGTGTAAATATTCAATTTTCTGATTTGACAGAATCTTTACATTTATACACTGATGGAGGGTAAATTATGAACATTTTCCTGGATTAATTCCACTTCGTACAGTCAGGGCTTCTTCTATTTCAGCATGAATCCAATTGGTGAAGTAATCTCTACCTGTGGCCCAGTGGTTGAGAGAATGGATACCTTTTTATGTGAAATGCTACAGAATCCTTTGGAATAAAAAGCACTATATTCAGCAAATGCACTTTAATTAGAATTGTATTCACTGTACATATTCCGAAACAATGGTACTGTTTGATATTTGTTACATTTGAGCTTTCTGTTCTTAGTCAAGTTCTTAGAAAAGGGTCAATACTAAAATACGTTTTTAGTATTCCAGCTTCATTATTTAATATTTATTGGTTATATAAGAGTCTACTCTAGGAATGTTATAGTCTTTAATGTCCCTCCAAGTTGTTTTTGGTTCACTGAAAGCATATTGAAAACACTGTAACATAACTGACAATACATGATGATATACAGAATAAAGTAACTTAAAATGAGGAACTGACAGATCGAAACAGTACTTCACAACTAAAACTGGTATCACACATCTATCTTTAAAATTAATGCGTCATTGTCTCAGACAGCAAACCCAGAAAAAAAATACTTCTGACAAAGGTTGTTGAAAAAGCAGGTAAAATAATGTTACCTTGGGCCACACTGAAAACTGCTTTTGCATTTCAAATTACTCTCACACAGTGCATTGTGGCACTAAACTCCTTGTAGCAATGAAACATTTATGTTTCAAGCAGATGTACCCATCATTCTGTGACAGTCTCATGTCTATAAATTCCTTGTAAATCAGTGATTTTTAACTGATACAAAACATTTCTCCCAATGTGCATTTTCTTTACTCATGTAATTAGTGTGGGGGTGGTGTGATGATTCAGTGGCTAGCATTGCTGCCTTGCAGTGCTGGGGCCCTTGGTTCAATTCTAGACCAGAGGAGCCATCTGCATGGAGTATGTATGTTCTCCCCATGTTCCTGTGGGTTTCCTGATAAGTTAATTGACTTCTGGGAAAACCGTGATGTGAGTGTGTGTTTTTGTGTCTGTGTGTGACTGGCGTCCTGTCCAGTATATATTCTGCCTTGTGTCCGTTGCTAGCGGGGATTGGCTAAGGCTCCTCTTTGAGCCTGTGTTGAAATAGAGTGGTTAGAAAATGGATGGTTGTACTTAATATGATGTTATTGATATTCTCTCACCTATATTTTGGTGCCCGGTATTAAACAGCATTAATGAAGTATTTATTTAAGGGACAGGTAAAATACTGCGTGGAGTATCCTACGGTAATATCATTAAGGTACTGTAGGTGCAGGAACTGCAATGACAACTTTTAAAATGTTTATATTCCTTTAATACTTAATACTGCTAAGTAAATGAGAGCCAGATATTAATATCTCATACTTTGAGATCCTGTTCAAAAGAGAAATGATTCATGAGCACTTACCATTATTTATTATTGTTGTATATTAAATTTCCAAATCGAAGAGGGAATTAAATGCCTGGTAAAAGAATCATGTTGTTTTTTTATAAGTCTGTGCTGCATTGCAATCTTTTTTCTAAAATGCATTAAGTGTAGCCTGAAGAAATGTTTGTCTTATTTGAGGCGTTCCAACAAGATTTCTCACACAATTGTTTTCACGTGTGCAATTATATGTGCAGCACACAAACACAGCAGAAATCTATTATTCATAAACAAAAGGCAGAAGTATGCTTTCCTGATATCTTTCATGTTTACTAATACATCATTATACTGTATATTATGCACAAAGTATAATACAACACTTGACACTCTCGGAGAGACTATTCCAATTGAACTTTAACCATAAGAATACGAGATCATAAAAATAATTACTAATTATTACTACATATTAAATAATTAATTAAAACACAAAATTGCAGGTCAGACAATTTTTATTGAAGGAACACTTGGATTAAAAGTCATGTCATGTCATTTAAAGAATCGCTTTATACCATATGGTGTCATGGATGATTGAAATGTAACTGATCGTAGAAAAGATTACTTAGAATGAGAGTCATCTTTTCATAGTGTCCAGTGTCAGGTAGCCACAGCATATCACGTTAGCAAAGCACTTTATATCATTTTTACAATTAACAAGATTTCTGTACCTAAAATAGACAGCCCTTCATCTGATGTTGTGGTTCATTCCCAGAGAACTACTTTGTAGCCATTCTCACTCATCATAGCAGCCAGTGCCCTTTACCCTGACCTGATTAAAAATTCACTCCCAGCCATCCTCATCTACAAAACCCTCCCCTGTGTTTCTTGAACAAGCTTTAGAAATTCTGTGTGGCTCAAGGCTACCATCGTGTCTCAAAGTGAATGTGTCCCCACAGAGAATGAGCAATCGTTTTAGCTTAGGCTCTTATTAATGTCCTTCAAAGCATGGTGTGTTGACTTAATATTACTCTAAGTATAAAAATGAGTCCTTTGGGCTAATCCCAGATGAAAACTAGCACTGATGCCCCAACTGGCAATAACTACAAAGGGCAGACCCTTGGGGATAAATGCTGAAGTATTTCACGTCCCAGAAAAGACAGCACTCCCAATGGATCTCATCATAGCAGATTAAATAAACCTTTATGAAATAAAAAAAAATATTCTAACTCAAAATATATTATTTCATGATAATTATATACTGTAATGCTGCTTAGGCTAACTATCTTATTTCAAGGACATTCTGCCATGATATGTGCTGGTTTGGAAGCAATTAAGACTCATTGGTTCAACTGTTCTTCTTTCTCTATTCCATCTCTTTGTTTTTTACTGTACCAGATTTCTTAGTCACATAAAAAGACAACTGTGCCTTTTATCAGACGTAAAGCAGGATGATCAAAAGAATAGTAAATCTTTTCTCTGCCTGATACCACAACAATTAAGTTCAAAGGCAGACCATCATTTGTGCTTCTGATTTCTTTGGCAATAGCAGGTAACCAAGTAAAGTTCATGTGGAGGCAGGTTCCAGGAAAAAAAGAAAGATGTACTGTACTATAAATACGTTTTTATCAATCAGGCTTGGGAAATATTATTTTAAACCATTGTTTAAATGATTTTAGTCTATGTACTTAATTTTTCCAATTTCTGAATGAAAATAGTTAGTAAAAAATGAATGCATAGAATGTGTAGTAATAGCCTTTCACAACTATTAGCACAAACAGTAAATGCATGAAACAATGCATAACTCTGAACATGACATCAAAGAAGAATAGCAAAATAACGAAAAATACTGAATAGCAGCACTGTGTGTAATTCACAAATATAGACGGGAAACTCAAAGTGGTAAATGTTTTTTTCATCCTTGCATTTTCTAACGATTTGTTCTAGTTCAGGATTGCAGGAGTCTATGCCAGCAAGCACTAGGTGCAAGGCAGGATACATTCTGGACCCCAGGTTGCTACTCCATCGCAGGGCACACACAGACATGCACACTCACACCAGGACCGATTTTCCCAAGGCGAATTAATCCACCATTATTACTTTGCACTGTGGGACAAAATTGGAGTATATGGAGGAAACCCACACAAACATGGGGAGAACATACAACAACTGTACACAGATAGCGCCCCAGGTCCGGAATGGAATCCAGAGCCCCAAGGCTGCAAGGCAGCAATGCTAACTCTTGTGTCACCTCACAGCCTCAATAGAGTTTTTGATGTTTTCAAAAATCTACAGTGTAGCCTTTTTGGAGTCATATATCTGTGACCAGTTATATATATATAATAGACACTTACCCTGTAGTCGCTTGCCGTGACATAGAATATGGGCTGGAAAGCCAGCCAGATGATGCAGGTTGTGTACATGGTGAAACCAATGAACTTTGCCTCGTTGAAGTTCTCAGGGCACTTTCTGGTCTTAAAGGCGTAGACAGTGCACAGAATGATCAGGACGCAGTTGTAGGTCAGGGACATCAGCATGCTGGAATCCTTGCTATTACACTTCAGAGTTACCACATCTCGCTTCTCTGGGTTGACTTCCTTGCGGACCCCAGGTGTCTCTACCAGCAGCCAGACGATGACGACAATAAGCTGGCAGGAGATGAGTGCCATGCAGATGACCACCTGAGAGGTTGGGCTGATGAACCTGGGCCTCTGAGCCCCTTCCTTGACTCCGTTGAAAATCCGGGCAATACGGTTTGTCTTGGTCAAGAGTGCAGAGTAGCACACAGCAAAGGATGTACCCAAGCCCAACCTACGAAGGGTGCAGATGACAGCTGATGGCTTTGCTATGTAGATGAATGTCATACTATAGCACATCAGTACTCCAAAGAGCAGAATATAGGAGAGCTCTCGGCCAGAGGCCTTCACAATGGGTGTATCATTGTTCTTCATAAAGACACCGATCACAAAAAGCGTGCAAATGATGCCCAAGCAAGAGATAGTGACTGGACCAATAGCCCATGCATCCTCCCAGTGGATGTATTCTTCAGGCAGATCATAACAGCCAGTGAGATTTTCTAATGGCCAGCGTCCAAAGCTGCAGTCCATGCAAGTGAATTCATCCAGCAGGTACTGATAGGGCTGGCAAGGGATGCAGATCCAGCAGCAGACATCTCCCGGCTGCATGCTTTTCACCTCATTTTTCTTGCAGGGATCACTGCACTGGGAGGTGGGAACTACCTGGTTGGCCCAGGAGATGAGGCTCTTGTTCAAGACCAGATCCTGAGCCCAATAACCAACTTTTCTGTAGATGTACTTGCCCTCCACCTTATGATAATGAAAGATGTTGTAGCGCCCCAGGCTATCACCATATGAGTCAAACCTGACAATATTTTCAGTGTCTGCTGGACGGAATGGAGCTAAAGAAGGGAAAACAAAACCGTAAATTAGCAAAGTAACACACTAGGTTTTCTGACATCCCGCTGAGAGTCAAAATGGTGGATGTGTGATTCCTGTCAAAGTTCAGAAGCTTGTTGTCCACTGATCACTTACTGTACTTGAAATCAAAATGAATCTCAGTTAATGTACCAAAACATTTATTTTCTTTTTAAGCTATTCTAACATTTTCATATTAGAAATGAAAATAGAACTGTGCTCTGCAGTCCGTCTCAAGGGTAGTGATAAAAGCATCGGAAAACATACAATGTGTTCATGTGAAGAAAATCAATCTTTAGATTCATAATGCTGTAGTTGCTACACACAGTAGGTACTCAGCACCTCAAAAGCCCTCTTCCTTTTCCAGACCTCTATGCACCAAAAACCTTTCTCAGATGAATATCTAAACACTAAATCTGGACACAGGTGCAAACTGTAAATTAACATGATTGAAGCTAAAAGGGCATGTTTTCAGCAGGCCAGCCTTCTGTGCTGCACTCGACTTTGCTATTAATGAATGGCAACGAGCCGAAACACAAGGAAAGAAAAAACATTTTTACCAAAGAAACAGGCAAAGTTAAGTAGAGGGGCAATTGGACATGTTTTAACCATTTCCCCCCCAAAACGTACATGTATAAACATATAATGCATTTTATTATCATTCTATTTATTAGAATTGAACTGAAAATCTATATTACACAATTAAAATTTTTGCAATATCAGTTAATGAACGATAATTTATAAACTAGTATACATTAAAATACCTAACGTATTAAAGACCTTTAAGGTTATACTATAAATAATATTCCCTTTTTAGCAATTTTAAAAACTGCTTTCATGTGCATGAAGAATACAAAATCTAGTCTCTAGAAGATAACCTATCTTCTGCACAATGCATTTCTGAAAGAGATTCAGAATAAAGAGTTTGGGGATTTTATCTCTGTCAGCCCAGACGTTCTACTGTTAAAGAAACCACATCTGGGACTGTGTTCTTAAAACTCCATTGAAATATTAGATAGCCTAGGGTTTGTGCCATTTTCCTAAACCTTAAACCACCCAGGATCACTGAGGCATGAGAATATTGTCGCATTTACTGCATTAATACCTGGAACAACCTGGAGTCATGTCCGATAATAGGGCTCTCTGGGAGACTAGGTATAGCAACATTTTATTATTGGATACTTAAACAGTGAGCCTGTAATGATCAGGGATCATTCAGAAGCCTACAATCACATAGCAAGCATGTCCTTTTGCACCTTTTTCTATAAAGTTATTGGCAGCAACACTACAAACCAATAGAAAAGGTCAACATTTCCCTCGTCAGTCAGGTTCAACATGTACAGTATCAGACCAGCAGTGCAGACTTTAATACTGGCTTTACAGCACTGTTAATTAAAGAGCACACTAAAACCTCAAGTGTGAAAACATCAATTACAGGGAAATACAAAATGGTATTTAATGTATTCATTAAAAATGGAACTATTAAATGTTCTGCATATCAAATATAAAACAAAAATGTATCCTAAAAGCACCACTAAAATCCTGAATAAGCACCAAACAAGGCTAAAGAACATGAAGATCCAAGACACAGACTTCCATACGTGCTACTAGGAAGTATATCACAGCTGAAAATTCAGAGAAAAACAAAAATCCCTCCATTGGCCTAATATAATGTACTTATTCATAATTTATATTCTCTTTTCTTTTGTTGTTTGTTTTAACCTATGCAGACACAGTATGGGAGCATGCAGATACAAATATGTCTAGAATGTCTAGAAAGAGAACAAGACAGAAAAAGTATTTCCATTTAAATGTAAGGCTTAAAGGGCTCTAGGAGTTTTTTTAAAAGAACAAAAAAGACAAAGAACATTTACCACAAGCTGACTCAAGCTGAAAGAGATTATACTGTATTTATTTCAAAATGGACTCCTAAAAAATATTATTTAGGCTGTCCTATCATTTGAAGCCCATGTTTTATAAAAAGAGAAGTGCTAAATCCACAGCACTTACCATCAAACTTTGTTTTAAGGATGTAGTCCCTGTAAAACCTCTTCCCGTTGCCTGGCTTCATGGCATCACACACTTTGGTGGCGTTGGGACACACGGCCTGCCTCATGTTGTGCAAGGCATGTGCCATGGCAAAAACAGCATTCACCACAAACATGATCTTTGACTCCTGCTCAAATTTGCCATCTTGGAGGGAGCGCTGACCACAGCTCAGGTCCTGTAGGCTGCACTGGAAGCGACGCTCCCAGAACTCCCGGAACCACGGGTTGCGAGTGTTGTTGTAGGGATCCAGCCGGGTGAAGTAGTCAGCAAACTCCTTGATGGGATAGGAGGCTAGCTCTATGGTGAAGGCGCCATTGGCCACCAGCTCGCTGCCCCGGACAACACTCTCCTGTGCCCCCCAGCCATCGCTGGCCACCCATATGAAAGACACGTTCATGCGCATCGCAGCCACCAGCAGCTCCCTGGCATCTTCGCTCCTGGTGAAGAGGATGACTACCCTGGCATTGGACTTCTGCAGCAAGGACCTGATGACTACTTCATAACTCTTCCGATTCATGGAGCGGCTAACCTTGGCGGAGGTAGCAATGCAGATCTGCCGCGCACGGGCTTCCTGTTGAAAGGCCTCGATGCCAGTCTCCCCATAGTCCCCTTCTGAGGCCACTGTGGACACATAGGTCCAGTTGAAAAAGCGTAGAATCTCTGCCATGGCTTTGGCCTGGTAAAAATCAGGTGGCACAGTGCGAGCAAAGTAGTCATAGCGGGTCTTGTCACTGAGCTTGGCACTGGTGGAGGCATAGCTAATCTGAGGGATCTGAAAAAGCCTCAAAAGATTGGCCACCTATGTGAATAAAAGGAAAGCAAGAACAGAAGAGTCATATTACTAAGCTGGTGAAAGGTTGAAACCATTGCATGCAATTTCTACAGAATACAAATTGTAGCTTCTCATACCATAGCTTTTTATGGTATAGACATATAACATGTTTTGGGTGTCGCAAACATACACAAGAAGGCTTTACATAAGGTTAGAATGTTTCTCTTCAGTCAAACATGAAAAAATGAGGATATAACCTTATCCATAAAATGCTAAAACAATCTTTCCTGACCTTCCTTAGTAACTGAATAAGAAGAACAGAGATGGAAAATTTGTATCCATTAATAAATAGTCACAAACATATCACTGTGAACTGGCAGAGCATACCTTGACTTATTTTTGCAAACAATGTCTCATCTTTCTAAAGAAATTAATGACCTTAACAGGAAAGAAAAGGTCTATAAGATCATTTTCATTTAGACAACGTGCTGCAAGGATTCTGCTGAAGTGCATTTTATTTAATCCTGGAATTTGTCACGCTGTAGCCACTGCAGTCTAAAAATGAGGTGACCCTCTACCTTCCAGGATGCAGCTGGTCCCTCCTACAGGTGTCGCAGTGTCCTGGTTTCCTTGTACTAGTCTGCCAATTGTGGAAGCAGAACATCTCATTCTCTAAGCAGCTTACCTCACAGACCGACTACATGTATGTTCAATAATGCCCTTAGCAACTAGGTGATCTTCATTAACCAGGTGGGGAAAGGTCTAATCTTTCGGAGATTTTGCATTCATAAAAATGATGTCTCTTTGAATAGCTATTTATAAAGATTTTTGAGCATCTGAGAATCTGATGATCACACTAAATAACTTCAGCTCAGTATTTTGTTATTGCAAAGAACAATACTTTTCAAACAAATAAAACTCCAACTGTATCTGCTCAATGTTTAAAATATTAAGTATACATTTTATTATATTTTAGCCATGAGTTATTAAAGCATAACAGACTGTTGTGTTTTCATCATGCATCAGTATGTATTTTCAGTGATGCTCAGATCAAAGGTTTCACTGGGAATGATGGGTAATAAACACAGTGGTATTTATTATTAACAAATCAATGGGCTGTTTCAAGTTAAAATGATTATCTATTAAGCATGAACATGATATTAATAAATCAATGTCTTATGGCAGGCAAAATTAAAAATAGATCATTAATATCAGCCTACATTTTCTTAAAAAAACAATGTTTAGCATGCAGCCTACATGTAACTAGCTGTAAAACAAAATGGAATATTGGTTTAACAAAGCGATTATCGAACAAATGCATTTCTACCATATTAAGTCTAAGCTACAGGGACTCCACAAAGCCTAAAGAAACCTTAAGCAACAATTCCATACATTGTTTCCCCTTTAATACGGTATTTTATTTGTATTGTTTCAGAAATTAACTTGAATTCCAAGAAAGATATTAATTTCAATGCTTTGCCCACAAAGAAAATCAGTTTACAGTTTGAAGAAATTGGTGTGTTGTTTTAAAGCAAGAGCATATTTATATTCTAGTGTAATGCTGTCTTAGATAAGTCAGCTGTGTGATCTGTCGTAATGCAATTTGACCTGTAATGAATCAGATTATACAGGATACAAAATAATGGGTGGAGCATACACAAAGCACAATCTCAGACAGCAATAGTCCATGACTAATTTAGCAAGGCCATTCCTCTTGAAGGATGTGAATAATTGTGCATTTCTATCTGATTTGCCTAGGTTTTTAAACCATCAGACTTTAGAATATCAATCTTATCTTTCTTAGCTTGTTAGAGAGGGAAAAAAAAGTTGTCTAGAATATACTGCCTCTATTAAACTAAATTAATACTGAATCAACCCTTCAATCATTTTTTTATGTTTCTGTCCTGGCAGGGTCCTCTGAACATGTTTCATGTGAAAATCTCTTGGTATCTAAAAGCAGTAATAGTAGTAATATTAAAAACAACAATGACAATACAAGCAGTTGCTTGCTGTCAGTGGTAATAAGAGTTTCAAAGTGCCCTTGTCACATTGAGAGTACAATGCATTAGGTTAGATGTATGTTGCTATAGAAACCCGATAGACTCTGCAGCACTTTCACACTGAAAGAAGAGTCTTTTGGAAACCAGGTTGTTAATATTAGAAAAGCTGTTTCTCTGGGGGTTTCTCAGAGTACAGCATTATGGAAAGCTGAGAGCCATTGAAAGTTATTTTAAAATGGTTTCTTCTTCAACAATCAAAACCCAACAATTTAAACACAGGACTCACACAGACTAACATTCACACCAGGGCCAATTTTCCCAGAAGCCATTTAACCTGCGAGTATGTCTTTGGACTGAAAGCAGGAAAGCAGAGCACCCAGGTGAAACCCATGCATACAGTTCATTGGGAAAACATTGGGAGCACACCAGGAATTGAATCTGGCACCCCTTCCTTGAAGAAATGAGTAGCCTTAGCAATAGTTGAAGGCAAATCCAAAGCAATGATTAGCTCACTGCTAGAGAATGAATATAAAATATGTTCACAGACTAGTTTTGACACTTCACCTATCAATACTTAAATTAAACTGATACAATTTTCCATAAAGCATGCATTGTGTACTGTGACTTTGTTCAAAAATTGACTTGATACTCAATTTCCCTGTGAAACAAAATACTTACCATCTTTTTGAATGTCAGTAATTATGTGCAAATGTTTTATCGTTGCTAAAAAGAAGGGTTTCAGAAAAGTGAAAGGTGGCAACTTACAGTATATACCGTAACATTTCTAAAAGATCTTTTTAGAAGTCATTTTAAAAAAGTGACACATTGTATTTTTTCAGTACTTAAAGAAAAAGATGGGCGAACATTATAAAAAACATGCGTGTCTTACTGTCAGGCACAATACAACAGCAGATTTCACAATGAATAATTCACTACTGTGCCATTTGACACATTAAACAGAATCATTCGTAGCCGAAGCATGCTGCATGTTCTTAGGAGGTGACATATGTTCTCTTCAGAAGCATGTGCTACAGATTTTGCTAGAAGGTTATTTAACACCTAAAGCTAACTGTAGGAAAAGTGCACATTAACAGAGCAACAGCAGTTGTACTAATACCCAGATTTGCACAGGAAGTTTAGTTTTTTTATTACATGTATTGTAAAACTGTACAACATTCGAGAATCAGAGGCATAATACACAGCTTTCATACAGGTTGTATACATTTGATTCGGGGTTAGGGTACCTTCTGTGTGGAATTCACTTATAATTTCAGATGGGTTGAGATTAGATTTGTCTGGGACTTCTGGTTTCCTTCCACCTCACAATGCTACAAAAAAGATGCTTACTTGGTTTTATTGGCAATTCTAAATTTTCCTTTTCTCCTTGGTCCTGTGATGGACTGGTGTCCTACCTAGTGTTCCTACTAGTGCTCTCAGTGTTCTGATGATGGATCAATCGATAAATAGATTTTTCTTGCATTAGGTTATGTAAGTCATGTACAGTACTTTAGATGACCAGAATTGTTCAAAAACTGACAAGATTATACAAGAATTGAGCATAACTCTTATTAAAAACAGCACAAAGATCACATTACCCTTAATACTAGTATATTCTATATTAGAAACACAAACAAAAAAAATAACCACACTGAGATCTTTGCAGATTTAACTGTGAAGAAATGTTAGGATAAATATATTAATTACGTGACTGTATCCTGTCTAGGGACAATATTTCAGAAACAAAAAGTGGAAAATAAATAGGTAAAACATAATTTTCACAGTCTATATTTTTTCTGCATATGAAATACAGTATGCTCTCCCTATGCAGTTCAGCTTAATGTATTAATAAATATAATACTGTACATGAAAAAAGGCTTCTGAAATGTTCCCCCACTCATAATGTCAGATACTCAGTGGAATCTCTTCACAATAAAGAAACTGAGATTTTAATTAAAAATTAGTGCAGATGAGGCAGGGATTTGTGCATGTAAGGTCTTAATATCAAACGGATTATTTTCACAATGACTTGCTTTGCAACTGTGGGAGGATGGCATGTGAAATCCTACTATATTTCAGTAGAGAAAGCACAAAGCTTACTACTTTTGTCGCATCAAAGCTTTCATTTTCATAGTAGAACAATAAGCTGCAAAACGCATTATGAAACAGTCATTCTTTAGCCTTCAGTGTAAAAATGATCATCAATATCATCATCACCCTTAACATTATTGTCAGAATGAAAAGTGTCATAACATGCCTTTTAAAAAAGCAAAATTTTCTCAAAACATTCACGGTGTAAAATTGTGGAACATAAGCAGACAGAATTCGATTGTGACACCCCAATGGAAATTTTCACTGCAAAAGAAAAACTGAAACAACACAATCTGCACTTTATTCATTCCATGCTATGTGTGTGTCATGAACGTACACTATTTGTGTTATATAAATGTGTATTGCACCAACAAGAGAAATAGAAAGTTGAAACGCACATCCCATGTTATCAATACTGTATCTTACATATGTTAGACAGTGGACTATTGGAAAATATGAACAGACAACAGCAGTACACTAATACATAATGACTAAATAAATTAAAGATGCACAGATATTTATATATGTTGGAGAAACATGGATATTCTATGAAGGTACTTAAAGTGAGAGAGGTTTGTCTTAGAGGCTAAGCTTTGCATTTTGTGCTCTGAGAGAGGTGACAGAGGGTAACAGCTGCTGCCTCAGTGATAAGGCATTCATGAGGACTAAGCTGTGAAACTGGGAATGGCAAAATGGAATGGCTTCTTATTTCTAGTTTTTAAAAAAGCAAAATTCTAGTTTATGTAAGACTTTATCCAATGATGTAACCAGATGTCAACCACGGCTCCACCATCTGCAATACTCTAGGATTTGAGCTATTCATAATACTGAAAACATACATGCAGGTATAGATAAGATTAGATCACTTTACTGGCCATATACTATTTCTTGTATTAGGAATTTGTCCTTTTGCATACCCCAGCTTGCTCTCCATGAGACACACAGACAGGGAGAGAAGCTTGGGGTCCAAGTGCAGGGTCAGCCATTTATACAGCACCCGTGGAGCAGTTGGGGTTAAGGGATTTGCTCAGGGGCCCAATGGAGTAGAATTCCTCTACCGGCCGTGGGATACAAACTGGCAACCTTCCAGCCACAGGCGCAATTCCTTAGCCACTCACTGCCCAGACACTGTATATTGGTACCCTCATTAATAAACAATCAGCTACAAAATGGTTATGTCCTGTCTGGGGCTCATAAGTGCAGCCTAGCCATGTCTTCAGTATGCCATTGTTGCTGTTTTGTCATTCAATTGAACTGGTGGTTCCCAGTGGTTGCTAAAGAAAGAGACTCACGAAACACTGGAGACCAATTGCTGCATCTAAACAGCACAATATAACCTTAACTGATCTTGCAGTTTGATGCAACATTTACTACATACTACCACATAGGTAGAATTTCAAATGGCTCAACTGAAAGGTTGGTTGGTCTTTATGATTCTGGTGTTTTAGATCTGAGATTAGGATATGTCAGTACTTATTAATATCCCAGTCTACATATGATGTATACAGTATATTATGGGTATGAATATTATCTAGTTTTTGTCCAGTCACAATACTACAGGAGACAGACCTGTTTTACAACTTCTCATTCTCTACTTTTGCAGTAATCAATTCAAAGTTGACAGGTACTTAAGTTTGTTAGGGCTTCATCTCCTACAACATTGTCATTGAATGAAAAATTCAACACTAACATGGAAAGGTAATCATTTTAATACATACTTACTGTATATCCATCTATCCAACCACTTTATCAAATACAGGATCAAGATTAGACCCAGAGCCTATCCCAGCAACCAACACGTGCAAGGCAGGATACACCCTGGACAGGACACCAGTCCATGGCAGGGCATACACACACTCACACCCGAGCCAATTTTTTTCAGAAGCCAATTAACCTGTTTTTTTATGTCTTTGGACTGTGGAAGGAAACCCACACATACACAGGGAGATTATAAAAACTCCACATAGATAGTATCCCAGGTTCCTATCTGAACCCAGGGCCCCAGCACTGCAACAGTCTTCAGTACCATCTGTGCCACCCCCATACATATATGGCATGTACTGTACCTAATACATATTTATGTTATCTTTTAGATTCTCAAACTAAATTAGCATTATGGAGTATTTGGATCCTGTTTGCTGCAAAACTTTAACTGATACACCTTTAAGTGAACTAGTTTTGCAAAGTGTACTGATTATTATCATGGTCACCATTAGTTTATTATTTCTACAACTGGTAAAATAAGCTAAAAGCACAAGAAAATAAAGTAACTTAGAAGAAAGTAGCAGTATGAATAAAAATATTTGAACTAAGGTACCAAAGAAACTAAATTTTTGAAGACGTCATGTTATTTTTTAACATGAAAAGTCCATCTGCAAATCCCAGCAGGTTAGCGGGTGCACTTCAGCATCAACAATTCCAATCACATGGAAAAGTGTTAGAAGCAATATTCAGTAGTAATCACTTGGGCCCATGAAAGGAAAAAGAATGAGCAATCACTTTTCTCTGAATCCACATCTGTATGAATTCAGGGAAAATTGAATCCTTTCATATATGAGCATAAATGCAGTGTACAGGTACAGTATGTATACCTGATGAGTAAGTACACATGAAAGTTACAGACTGAATTGTAAAAAAAGGGAAGGACCATACACAAACTGTCAAACAGTGAAAGTACAGGGGAATATATATATATACAGTATATATCATATATAATTTTTGAATGAAATTGTGAGCACCATTGGTAACACTAACTAAACTTCTAAAGAACCCCGCCTGATCAACCGACCTTGATCCTGTGATTACAGAACAGTAACTGATCAACAACCAGTCTATTTCACTTGACAAGTTGCAGCATTTTCCAGATTGTGAGAACAGAAAGAGAAGAAAAGCAGATAAGTTAAAACAAACCATTCTCTTCAATTTTATTTAAACTCTAAATCATTAATGAACTATGCAGAATTGCGGGTGAATTGGCAGTCACACAGATTTTGCGCATATGTTCTGACTTACTTTTATCAGCCCCTTCTTTTCAGAAGGTTTGTTTCACCTCCACTTTGTTAATTAGCGAACAGCACAGTGTTTGTAAATGTGCTAAAACTTTCAGCTTAAAATATCAAGTTCAGAAGCAGCTTAAACTCACTGCATAATAAGCAGCACCTTTTTGAAGTCTTCTCAAGGAAATCTTTTTTCCCCACTTTTAATGAAGAACGCTCAAACACCACAACAGCTTCATCTTGTTCCTCCCTTTCTTCAATTTTCTGTAATCTTCTATGGACGTTTTCCAGACGTGCCCAAAATATATGCATTACAAAGAAGCCCTTGTTTCTTACTGTATATCTAATGGACACATAGGGATGAATTCAGAAGCCAGAACAACACCATCCAAATACTCCCAAACAACTGAACTTTCTGTGCATCAGTATGGTCACTCACCTCTTACCTCTTAAGATCTTTGCTTATTCAATAATCCACCTGTTATTTTTAGGGAACAGCTGTTGAAGTAAAAAGCACAAACACTACAGAAATGATTGGCTTTACATGCATATGGAATTAGAATATAATTGACTGGCCTGGAGCATCCACGTACTAACTCTGTAATCACAAACACCGTATTCACTTCCAATTAATACCGAAGTGTATGGTGTTTATGCAAGTCAGTGCCATGTTTGTGTACTGTATGTCTTGATTGCAAGGCAGCATTAACCACAAGGAATTATCCCTCAGCAAATGCCAAATATATTTAAATTGCTCTGGTCTCACATCTCAGTAGAATATCTTTAGTTCTGAAATTAATTGGTTTTTGTATGTATGAGCATCTTTATGAAAAGTGCTGTTTAACTTCTTAAGATGCAAAATTCTAAGTGTAATTGCATTTGAACAGTCACTTATCTCAAGAGCATTTCTAAAAATGCCCTGTGTTTTACTGGGGGGAAATAGCAGTGCCCTATGTGACCAAGATTTGTGAAGCACTGCATAAAAAATAGTTTTTCAAAAACATGCTTCTTTCAATGAAAGAGGAGAGTTACTTTTTATTCACATTTTATTTACATGGATTTGTTCAAGTGGTTAGATGCTGTGAGGAACTCAAAAACAAATGACAAAATGGATTGCCTATAGTCTACAACAGAGGAAGGGATGCCCAGAGACTATTATGGGAAAAATTAAAAACAGCCTTTGGACCATAATCCATATTGGAAATCTTAAAACCATGGTAACTTTGGTTGTAAATATCCAAAAGTACAAAATAGAAATGGAGAATGATATGGAATGAATTTTTAATACTATTATTCTGACCTTTGGTCATTTTATGAAATAATGCTCCAGGGTACCCAAAAATTAAAAAAATACAAACAAAAGAACTGAAGAATAAGAGCTTAAGTCTAAGTATGTCTCTTAATAAATTCCAAAAGTAATTACATTAGAAGAACAATGGGATGTTCATAAATTATGTGGAGAAAACCTTTTAAAAATGTTTTTAACTTTTAAATAATGAGTATAATAAGTTTTTTTGCCAATAAAAAATGTTTTTTTCCCTTAAATATAAAGGAAGTAAGATACAGTAATTCATTAGAGATTTTTGGAAACTTGATTTTGAATTTTGTACATCAATAAGCTCTAAAACATAGAGCTTAGATAAGATAAAACATAGATACATAGATAAGATATAGTACACATTTTTCCATAACATGCTAATCTACTCCTAAATTTTCCTAAATGTACCACAACACACAAATGTACCCCATGTATGAAAAAGTACCTTGATATTGTGATACCTAAAATGGCATTGCCCAGAATCTATAACAAACCTCAGTCTCTAAAGTATATACCTAATATCTCATTTTCAACAGCACAGTATTTCAGTGATTCATTTCAAGCTGAAATATTATTCATGGAAACAGCTTAATCTTAATAAAACTTTGTGTAAGTAGTGCAGGTGATTGTGAGGTAATCAGCTGTCTCAATATCCCTGTATAATGAGATAATAAAATCCATAAACTGTTAGCTTCATCACAAGAGGATGAACCATCTTTTCTTTTATATAACGGTTTCAATGGATTACAGGCATGTCCAAGAGTGGAAGTCAGATGGCAGAGGAATTGTCATTTACAGTCCTCTGTGCTAGTGACATTTTGAACTGTCATTCTGTTGTGTTCTATGAATACTGCCTCACTCCCAGTGCATTGAACTAAAGGGCCACTGAGCTCAAATCGAACACTACCTCATAAATAGATTTCAAAAGATGGAAAGGCTGTTTTAAGTAGTATAAATATAATCTTTAACTTAAAATATACATGAGACTTACAGTTATATTACTTGTTGAGTAAAGCTAAAGAAACTTCATGATCCCCTTTGCTGTAATATAACTTTCAGAGGTTCAATCAAACTTTGATTATTGCAATAATGCAAGAACATTTCTAGGAATAGTGCATTTGACATTTCTGTGGTGTAATTTTCCTTGGTGAGAAAAGGGCAACCTGACTGTAAGGACAAGACTTACAGGGAATTTGCTTTGCACGGAATGAGCCAGGGAGCAGCTGCAGGGGTGAAGATGGTTTGGAGAGAAGGGTGTGATAAAAGATACACAAAGAGGCTCAGGAGGTGAGATATTTATATATTATATGGAGGAGTGAGGAAGGGGGTGAGATTACAATTTGATCTGCTCCTCTATTAAACCATTTCCGTTTGGTCAAATTTCAAACGTTTGGTGATGTGACAATAATGTTCAATAATGTTTATTACGAAAAATTCCTTGAAAGTTAGTTTTATGTAGCTCTGCTGGCTGAGTAAGTGGCAAATGGACAGTAATAATGAGGCTGACAGCATTCTATTAGTGAGTAAGATTAAAGTCTGATATCCAGTGGCTCTGTGGCTAAGGGCCTGTGACTGGAAGGTTGCTGGTTCAAATCCTGTGGCTGGCAGAGGAATCCTACTCCGTTGGGCCCCTGAGCAAGGCCCTTAACCTTAACTGCTCCAGGGGCGCTGTACAATGGCAGACCCTGTGCTCTGACCCCAAGCTTCTCTCCCTGTCTGTGTGTCTGTGTCTCCATGGAGAAAAGCTGGGGTATGCGAAAAGACGAATTCCTAATGCAAGAAATTGTATAGGGCTAATAAAGAAACATTATTATTATTATCTGTTTAAATGGTAAAATGATTTATGGATTATGGTTTAAAACTCCATGATGTACAAGTTTTTTTCATATACCAATAATACAGTAAAAAAATAGATTAGCTCCTTTGTTTCATTAAAGGTGAGCTAAATCTAATGTTTTACTGTGTTCTCATGCCGGCAGCAGACAACAGAAATGTATTAAAGGCATTGAGTATGACATTTTTGACTGTGGAGCTCAAATTGTTTTTAGTCACACAGGGGTATAAGACAACAGCAAATTGCAATAATCATAGCCAGGGGTTAATGCAAAAAGTCATGCATCAAGCTGATAGTTGAAATGAGGATCTAGTGGCTCCTAGCCTTCATCCCAGAGCTCAAGGCTACAATACAGTGGGAAGAGTGAATCTTCTTATTATCTGGCTCACCTTAAACAACACCTACAAAATGCACCATAAACTATTAGGAAGAACTGTGTAAATGTTTTAGAACAGCGTGGTTTTACTCTGTCCAACATCAGACATGTAAACCTGTTCATTAAAATGTTAATTTAATGCGGTCTATGACTCTCTCCATCATCTATACAGTTCTATCATGTTTTAACAGGTCCTCACGGCTTGAAGCCTTGAGATTTAGAGGTTAGAAGCTGCAGTTGGAATGTGGGAGAATTTATGATGAATGGCAACCTGATGAGGAAACAACAAAATAATGGGCCGTGTGGGACCAATTACACAGTAGCAGTTCTAATTGTTATTGAATGTTTCATCAAATAATTTTATCCTTTTTGCTATTCAGGAAACAGCTGCAATATCTGTGCGCTTATGTTAAGCATAATATGAATCACCAGAACACATTCTCAAAATTGAACATATGGCTAAGAGGTAGAGACAGTATGTTAAAATCAAGGTTATTTTCAATTTCCAACCCATCTGAATTAAATTGATGGATCAAGATGATGCTTACGCTTTTGTTACATTGCAATACTTTTTTTTACTATTGTTCCAGCATGCAACTTAACATCGTATTGACACTGTGCTCTTCAAAACAGCAGTCCTGGCTAGCTTAAGATCTAGATAACTAACCTTAAGATCTGGCTTATAAATGCATAAAATAAAATATTTCTGTTATAGCGTTCTTCCTTTATCCCACTGCATAATACATCACAGAAGCAAATGACACTATGATACTAATTCATCACGAGAGTATTCTCATCTTAATGTTGTGGAAATTCCTACTGTTTGCAACCCTCCACGTACAGACTAAAAAAGGTTTGCAAGGGGTGAAACTCTCTCTTCTTCCAAGAAACAGCTAGATGAGATCCTTGGATCAATTAATAGTAATTAATGTTGATGGGTCATTTGGTCTCCTCTCTTATGTTATGTTAAGTATTTGTGAAAACAAAATATTATAAATTCAATTAAATACCGGGAAGATTTAGCAAGAAGCTAGACAGTTTGGCTTTCACATCTACTTACATTTGCTCTGAGTAGTACTCTATAGGATTTTCCCAAAGACAGGTGTAAAACATGCCAATACTAACCTCTCAAAGAAATGTCATTACAGAATCCAGGCCAAAATCCAGAATGGAGTCTGCATGCAGTTTACACAACTTCTTTATTAATTTTTGTAAAGGAGGAAATTCATTTTTAGAATACTGTATATCAATTGATTTGCTATTTAATTTGTTGACAGACTAGATTAAGGTTAACAGCTCACAGAATTAATCTTCTTGCAGTAATGTTTGATCATTGAAAGCAAAACATTGTCCTTTTTCCCTTTCAGATACTGAATTACACCAAGCCCAACCTAGCAAGGTTTTACTCTTAGCCAGTCATACCCCTGCCATGTGCTGTTTTCTTATTGCTTCACTGCCAAGCATAGGAACAAACAAGTTAGCAAGGTAAAGCATTAAAGCATTCATCTCATAAAACCATATGGAATTACTAAAACAGAAGAATTAAAAAGTTAATTATTTTCAGTACCTGAATGGAGACATCACTGTAGGAGCCGCCAATTACCCCAGAGATAGCCAAAGGGAAGTCATCATGAATAGCATATGAGCCATCAGGACAAATGTACTCTGTCTCATCTACTTTAGTCAGGGAGGCCCTCACAAACTCTAGGGACTGTTCGAGGGCATAGGTGTCTTTTGAGCAGGTGTCTAAGATGTGGGCACCCAGTTTGAGGCCAGGTAAGATTTTATTGTCCTTGTTGATCTCGTCCAGAGCCAGGAGCATAGCCTCTAGCCTTTGGATCCCTCGTTGCTCATTTATCTTCCCACAGTCCTCTGTTCCCTCCCCTTTCTCGTGGACGGGAAAAAGTCCTCCAATAACAAGGTCCCCTTCCATAGTGATCTCCCTCTTGATGCCTGTGTTGTAACTGGAGGTGGGAAGAGCCACTTGCACCAGAGTGAAAAGAAACAGGAAGTGGAGAGCACAGGAAGCACCCATTCTGAACCACATGCTCTTCATGGAGCTCTCTTGGTGTCCAGAGTTGAAATGCAGCCTAGTTTTAAAGGTTTTGTCTTTGCATTGGTATGTGTTCCTCTTCTGGCATCAAAGGTGACATTTTATGAATCATTAACCTAGGGATAGAGTACAACATAAATACAGTAGCTTGATTGCAACTTTTATAATCTAACAACCAAAAAGTGATTATTGTATACTGCAGCCATTGTCTCAAGCATCCCACAGCTTGCAAACATGCAACATAATGCTTTTACACCCCAAAGACATTACACTGAAGAAAGATGAAAAGGCCTGTCCAGGTATACTGTATGTGATGTGTACAGTATGTTAAGCTTGGAGATCATGAGTATCATAGACAGTAATGACAGGTTGATACTGTACATAGTAAGGTGCAAACTGAAGACATGTTCTTTGTTCTTCATTGTTTTAGGATGCTACTATTATAAAAATGATTTTTAATATCTTGTTTCATGTCATTAAGGTCCCAATATGTGGCATGCTAAAGCTTAGTGAATATGCTAGAAAGAGATGTGTGCAAATTCCCTGCCCATGAAATGTTAATAGTCTGTAGTTTATGCAATCTTTGCCCAGGAAAAGATCAGTGGTTAGGTCAAATTCTCATTAATGTGACACCCAAGAGTTTATTCGGATAAATACTGAAAGTTGATTCAACATAACTCTCCTGGCTGAGGAAATGGCAACCTGACACCAAGCATGAGGATTACGGCACTCATAAACGGATCAAAGGAAACCCATTACACCCATACAGAGTTCTTATACAAAGCATATGTCATGCAAGCTTTTGGTTGACTGGCGCTCAGTTGGAAAATAGCCAAGGCAGGCTTCAGAGGACCACCTACCTAGATTTTGAAGGTAGAAACTGAGATTCCACAATGTGCCAAAGAAGACGTTGTGCCAAGCTGGAAGAAGTGACCTTGTGGTCGATTTTGGCTACCCAACCAAGAGGTGGTGGAGGAACAGGTAATGAGTACAAGCTCCTCTGCTTGTTGAAGCTCGTCAGTGAACAACGGGTCAGAAGGAACGTCTGCCTGAGATAAGTGAAGAAAGTAATAAGAATAAGGCCAGGAAAGAGAGCAGAAACTCATCACCACCGCTGACTAGACTGAAGCACCAGGGGCGGCGAGGCCTGTGAATGACAAGCCCTGTCAAACCCTGTCAAAAACAATTAAGCAGCTAATCTAAGCAGTATGCAGTGCATCACACTTGACCAAACTGATCAGCTTTGTACCTGTCTCAGCTATTGCTGTGGTACTCTACCTCAGTTAGCTGGATTTTTCATACTGTCTGATGTGTATTTTTCAAGTTTTAAACTCCTTTTTATAAATTTCCTTTGCCCTTTCCATGATTGCTTATTATTTCTGTTGTTATTAACCATAATGAGTATTGCTACTCTAAAAAAAGAGCATCATTTTTTTTGTTGTTGCCCAGATCAACCCAAACAAGACAAAATACTCTGGTACTCTGGGAGCACTTCATAGAGCTGATCTGTAATACTCTTCTCATATAGAAGTGTACGTGCCAGCGATGAGCAGTTCCTTCACCTCTTATCAGCCATCACTGTTGTTTTTACTGTTATTTTTTGCAGCGCAATCATCTCTGGATCTTACTGCTTCTTCTACAACAACCTCTCCCTCAGAACAGATAACAGGCAGTTGAATTTGTGTTTTTTCGAATTTGACTTTCCAACTGCATTTTTTATTACTTTTTATTGCTTAAACTTTTTCATTACTTGTTTTTTTTCTCAGTATGACTGAGCTGTATTACTAGGGGGAGGGAGATCTAGTGCAAGACAAAGTACTAACATGGTTGCATAGCACCGAATACAGGCAAAAGACAAATCACTGGGCTAAAATTCAGTCAAAACATGTTATGTATATTTTTCGGTATGGCTACACATTGTATGTATCCATACATCCATTTCCTAAACTACTTTATTCATTTGCAGGGGAGCTGGAGCCTAAACCACCAAACAGTGACCCTGCACAAGATGCCAGTCCAAGGCAGGGCACATACAGACATAGACACACTCATACCAGGGCCAATTTTACAGAAGGCAATTGACCTACAGTACCTGCACGTCTTTGGACTGTGGGAGGAAACAGGAGCTCCCAGAGGAAACCCTTGCCAACAATGGGAGAACATTCTGTACAAACTCCATACACATACTGTAACACCCCTGGTCTAGAATTGATCCCAAAGCCCCAGTACCGCAAGACTGCAATGGTAACCACTGTGCCACCCCACATTTTATTTATTTTAGGCCTAATTTAGCACCAGTGAGTATTAAAACAGCATCAGGTATGGGGCAGAACATACATTAGATTTCATTTGTCCTAACTTGTTTTTTCATGCTTCTGATTATGATGGTTTAATAATAAACATGATGTTGGTATTTTACAGTCTTTGTCTGCATGTTGGTGTTAACAGTGGTACCATACAGTACCAGTTGTATGGTCTGCCCAACACCATGAATAACCTGTTTTCATTCATATCCTTTGTAACAGGAGATAAAATTTGCATTTACCTCTGCCACATTTACAAAAATGGCCAAGTTGTGTGCAATTACGTATTCATGAAGGTAAGTTTATTCATGATTTGTGTATGTGACAGATTTCCCTGTTCCACACATTTAAACAAAGTCCATTGCAATAAACACTGCATAAAAGTACAAATGGTTATAATAAGTAATAAACAATTGCTAATAAATACTAATAATTAGGGCAAAACAAACATTTAAATAAGTTTAGCAGGTTTCCTTAGACATGATTATTGATAATAATATCCATTACCAAATTAAATCTGAGTACCTCAGAAGCAGCAAATACACATTAAGATAAAAAAAACACATTTAGGATACAAGAAAATATAATATTGTATTTCTAATAATCTAAACTGATGTAATATTGAAAGTTTACTGTCTCTATGGGAAAGGCTACAGTACAACACATTTTATGGAAATTGTACCTTGAAGTGTGTTATTTGTTCATCGCACTTTTCACCATAAACATAAACACATGACAGATACCTACGGAACTACACTACATCATTTACATTTACGTTTGCTATTTTATTATGTTTTGCATGATAAAAATTACCTTACTACCATTCTATTGCTATACTTTATTTATTGTACTTTCTTGATTGTATTCCTATGATATGTACTTATACATAATATAATGATTTGCATATATTGTTAATTGTCCTGGATAAACAAAAGCAACAACAATAATCATAATAATGATGATGATGATGATGATGATGATGCCAGGTTATGACAGATTTTCTGCAAACCTCTCTTAAAGTGTACCTAAATGCTTTGTCACTGGTTAAATCTAATGACAAAAAAACAGTTCAATGGAGATTCACAGTTCAGTTAAAGAAATCTGAAAATCTATATATAAACTGTATATCATATTTACATTTTAGTGTGCACAGCAGGTTCTCTATGAATTAAAGTGAATTGAAATCAAAGGATAAAAGCTTAATCTCCCCTCCTGCATAAATAATGCAGTACATGTGAGTACATCATTTCAAACTGCTGAGTGGATTACTATTTTATATACTGATATATAGGGTCAGTGTACAGCTCCCTTGGCATATATCTCAGAGCAGAATGACAGTTAGAGTGTAATTCAAAACTTGTGCACTCATGAATTGTGGAAGTACTCTATCATGTGCATTATGTCTATGTCTGTTGTGCACACACAGATCCCTGAAGAATACAATGTCAGAGCGAATGATGCATAAGAACTGCAAGAATGCCATGAAAATTATCCTCAAGTAAAATTCAATGACACTTCCACTTGGGATCTTCCCAGTCCCAATCTACATCTAATATTTCACTTAAAGAGAGGTTAGCACATCCACACAAACATGTACTAACAAAGTAATGATGAATATATGTTAGAAAACATATCCTGTTTCATGTTTGTGCACCTTATAAAGCAGCTTCATTAACCCTAAATGTAAACCTGACAAGGTAAAAAAAAATGAATAAAGAAGCGAAAGGAAATTTCAGCAGTTGGGTTACAATTTTTATGCATTTTCACTACTGTACTTGGACAGTTGTAATATGCAGTTTTAGGTTGTGGCAGTTTCTTATTGTTTACATTTATATTTCTTGATGAATACAGTTTTGTAATTTTTATATGCAAGTGCAATGTGTTTTTTTAAACAGTATACACGGGAAATTCTTGAGGGACTGCATGGTAAACTGCAGAACCATCAAAGTATAAAGAACAGTCTTTTATTTAATGTATAGAAAATATTTAAACACTTAGTATTATGGGAGATCATAGAAAATGAAATAGTCCTGTTTTTTTAGTGTTCATATTTTTTAGTTTTCATGTTTAAAAGGAGAGGGAAGTTACAAGTCACTTGGAAAAGAAAAAGATTAAATAATTGTCAATTATTTATAAGGGAATTTGTTAGAATGCCAGTCACAGTATATGAACAATTAAACAAAAGTTAGTCTACTTTTGGCTCAGCCTTTCTCTCTGTTGTCCACTATAAATAATCCTAATATTATAATAGTAATAATAAATGTCCACCTGGATGATGCAACGGCAGCCGTAGTACGCCAGAATGCTCACCACACATCAGCTATTAGTGAGGAGGAGAGCAGAGTGATGAAGCCAATTCATAGATGGGGATTATTAAGAGACGATGATTGGTAAGGGCCAAGGGGAAATTGCCCCAGCCAGGGTTACAGCCCTACTCTTTTCGAGAAACGCCCTGGGATTTTTAATGACAAAAGAGAGTCAGGACCTTGGTTTTATGTCTCATCTGTCACTATACTGGGGCATTAGGACCCAAATGGACCGCAGGGTGAGCGCCCCCCTGTTGGCCCCCATAAATACTATTATGTCGATAGAGGGGTGATTATATACTGCATATAATGTATCTAGAATGCAAAATTAAGAAAATGTACAAGTATAACTTAAAGAAAAACGGACAAAACCAGTAGGTAATTAATTATTAGGGATATAGTATACAGTGTACAGTACATGCTTACGTAGAGTTAAAACACTACTTAATATGTTGGGTGCAAAAACAATAAGGTGCATACATGAAAAAATGAAATAATGAAAAAAAATGACATGAAATATAAATTATACAAAAACTAAAACTTAGATGTACAGTATGTTTTCTATAGTTGGAACAAAATGTATATCCTAAAGATAAGAGACAGGTGAGCTTATAAACAGCAACATAAATGTGAAGCTGCCAGAGAGATGAAATTGCAGCAACTTAAACCCTTAATCAAACTAGAAGAAGCTTAAATAGACAAAGAAGAACCAAAACAATGAAATAAGATTAGTGTTATGGTCTAACGGAGCATGAGAATAAATTGAAATGGAATCTTTACTATTTTACAGGAGAACCTAATAGGGAAAGTTATAAAAGTGCATGTGATACAGAAACCTACAGAGAATTGTGCTTGAGTTGAACTGGTTAACAACAGTACAGGAAGTATTTAAGTCTAAATTGTACAACAAAGTTTATTATAGTTTGTATAGACCTTTGCAACAAGAATAGTACTATTGAGAGTTAAATGAAGAATATACTGTATAAGATATGTTTAGAAGAAATGTACAATATTAAAGAGACAGCAACTCACCAATGTGAACTGATTAATCCTGTAGTTCAGTTTGATTGACAAGACCATGCTGTATGTGTAGATAATGTATGCAGGAATGTTTTTAAGTGACATTTACCATGAGGGAAAAAACTAATTTAGAATCACCAAAGCTGTAATGGTGTGAGAAGGTTACAACCAGTAACAGAACTACAGTAAATGCTTTTTACCAACATCACTTATTGTTCAATTCTTGTTTTTACAGGAACAAATCCAAGGAGCAAGCTTATATTTTACAGATAATCAAGGGGCAAGCCTGAAATGCACATTTAGAAAACATAATATTTAAAATTGGCTAATGTTTGTGCACAAGAAAAATACAATGGTAAAAAAAGAATTTGCAATTAGACTGACAGCATAATTCACAGAGCACAAGAGAAAAGTTCATCGTTAAGTCTCAAGCCAAAAAGAGAACTGGGTTTTTAAAAACTGCACCCAAATTCCAACTAACTCAAGTGAATGAACTCTTTACACAAATCTTCAAGACTCCCCAAACTTAATGGAAAAAGGAACGTATCAAAGATTTGATAACAACGCAGCTGCAACTGAACTCAGTTAAAATGGATAGTGCAAGGTGTACACCAAAGGACTTTTTAACACAACTGAAGTTGGATTTTAATCATGTCTATAGACAGATGATTTATGGACTGTGTGAATTTTAAGAACAGTATTGTTTTTGTCTTAAAGATGTTATTTAAAATGTCGAAGTATGTATGCCAAACAATATGAACATGTGTAAGTGTTGTAAATTTGTTTTTAAAAATCTTATTTCATAAGGTGACAGGTTACAATGTTCAAACAAATTCGATACTCTGTGATTGCTGCAGTATGGCATATTCATATTGACAGTGAATAGCACCTGAAAAGTAAAATTTAGTTTTTAAAAGATATTTGAAATCTCTTTTTGAGAATACAAATGTGGCCCTAAAGCACATGTACAAATAAATATGTCATTATTGCTTCCTCAGAACCACATTTTAGATACTGTACAGCGACATAATATGAAACAAAGTAAAGGCAGTAGCTGTCCACAAATGAAAATGGTTGTCTGTATAATCAGTGGAATCACTTTCTGGAGCAGTTTGTCCACATTTCCAGCACATCAGCCTGTACAATTCCCCTGTTAGATAATTAAATGCTGACTTAATTGCATACTGACATAATTTACAGGCATTTTTGTTGAGCAAATATCGCTGGAGGTCTCCTACGTAAGTGAAGCTGACTTACTAACACACCACGAGTCACAACGAATTAAATTACCAGGAGATGAAAACATGAATAAAATTAATTCAGATTTTTAAATATTCACTGTTGCTCTGTGTGGACAATGTGTACTTCTCTGGCATGTAAACCAGAGACCCTGGTAACACTGCTGGCTTTGCTCATAACTGTGTGGGAGAAAGAGATTGTTAAATACAGGCTGGTGTCAATTATTCATCAATGGAATTTGTTACAGTGCCAGCCACAGAATATGAACGGCATTTTTTATTCACATAACATAGACAATCCCCATCAGATGCTCGCCAGTTCTGCTCTGAAGTATTTTCTAAGGAGCCCTAGCATACAGGTTTGGTTTGTAATGGTACCATTTAATTAATGGATTCTATTTAATTCAAGCCCTGTCATAAGAATTATACTATTAGGGTTACTTAACATCAAAACGGTATGTTTTAATATGTGTTGTTATTTTAACAACTGTGAAAAGAGGACAATATTCTATCCTAATTTTAGAATGTCAAGTGATATGTCCTCTGTGGTCATTACTTCAGTCAACTTGAGGTCAAAGGAGACTGTCATGGCCTTAATCTTATTTATACCACGATCAGAAACAAAGTCAGTATTCAGTGACCCCATTTAGCCTTCCTGTTGTGTCCTTGACCCAAAATAAAAATCTAAAATAGGAAATCTATATTGCTATAGATCTAATAAAAAAGAACAGGTACCTTTCTTAGCATTAAAGGTTTTGTTTTCACTTTATTAAATGCAGAGAAGTTCTAAGACTCAGTCACAGCTATTTGAACCTGTATTCAGGTTTAATTCTCTATGGTGTGATTTGTTGCATTTCACAGTTCAGAACATGCTAGGGGCACGTCCTGCCACTTGTTTTAACGAATGCTCAGTAATGAGGTGTTGATACCTTTCTGGATACAGCTGAGCTCTAGACAAAGGAAAAAAAAACATTTATCATTTCCTTTGTTGACATATATTCATATACACAGATGTAAATAGAGACAATACTGTACATTCAAAAAAATATTATTTCACTCATTAGGTATCCCTAACCTTAGTTTCCATGGAAACCTGCCAGGCAAGATGGAACCTAGGAGAGAGACAAGCAAAGACATGTACCAATATGCAAGCCCAGCCAGCGGCTTAATGAAAAAGCGGAGCTCCTCTGTGTGTTGCAATGTGTAGTGTTTCATACCAATTTACTGTAACTGCAAAGTGCTCCCAGAAAATCGTCTTCAGTTTTTTAAGGTAAAGTTAAAAAAGAAACATCACCCCCCTGGCAGTGTTAACTAATTAGGCCTTATACTAGGAAGCAAGGAGATGGACAGATTTTGATACTACTGATTAACTGTGCAGTTATCACTTTATTCATTTCATTCTATTTATTTCAGCAGCTCTCAGTGAGTGATATTGAATTTAACAGGAAGGTGGAAAAAGTCCCTGCATGCCGATCCCAGAAGGTACCACCAGGGGGACTTTGTTTTCCTATGTACTGTATTTCTATGCATCATTTCCATGCTTCTGTTCATTCTTTAACATTTGATTACATGAAAACTCCTTCAAGCTTTAAGGATCGTGTTAAATGCTTTAATCATAACCTTTGTGTCCTCTTCAGTCTCAAAAACATTGTCTTACAGAACGCTACAGTAACAAATTTTAAACTAAGTAGGGCACAGAAGAGAACAAGAATTAAGTGTTAAGCGCTCTCCACTGTTCTAACTTAATTTCTGCAATAATCTTATGTCACAGGGAAATGTCATGAGTTCACGATGCTGGCAAGCGATTTTATCAACACTTCATACCAAAGTATCTTCAGAGTATATTAGCAATGACTATGTATACCTCATTTGTCCTGTCTCTTACACAAACAGCTGAGTTCAAATCATTTTCTTTTCTTCAATGGCCCTAAATATCATCAATATATTTTACAGGACAAAGATTGTAAAATTGTAAAGATTGCAATATATACATATATACTGTATACTGTATATGTAAAAATGATCATTTTATTGTGATTTATGTATTTGACTTTTACTTTCCAGCTCTACAGTCTTTTACAATACAGTATATGTTCATTCATCTTAGACTTGGTGCTGCTGGGTTTTCAATGTGGTCGTAATCCAGAATTTCAATATTCATCCATCCATTTTCTAACCACTTCTTCCAGTTTGGGAGTCAGCGGGGAGCCAGAGCCTATCCTACTGAACAACGGGTTCAAAGCAGATTACAGACACACACAGACTCCAGGGCTATTTTCTCCAAAGCCAATTAACCTACCAGTATGTTTTTACACTGGCAGGAAACTAGAGCACACAGAGGAAGCCCACACAAAACATGGAGAGAACATAAACGCAGATAGCCACCCAGGCCTGAAAATGAACCCAGGGCCTTAGCAGCGTGAGGCATCAGTACTGACCACTGCACCACCATGCCTCACAGATTTCAATCCCTTAATTTTAAATGAGTAAATTTATGATTCTTATCTTCAGTTGTCTGATTTGCAGTTATGCAACACACACAGACACAACGCTGAGCTCTGCTTTAAAACAGCCTCATACCACGTGAAGTGTCACCCGTCTAGCTGCTTATAGTATGATGTGTACTCATTTGCATGCGATGCTCTTTTGGTTAGTTTTGTTAAAAACGTCAGTGGGTGTGATGTCTTTTAACAGCCTGTTTAATATGGACTCCCACAGGAAGAAGACAAACAGGCAATAGAAAAAAAAACCCCAAAATAAATAAATACAACAATGCTGAAATGATTCAATGGCAGATTAAGCACCATAGATTATAGTGATTTGAAAGAGTGAGCAAAAAGATATGGCACATCTTGCTGTATATAGAATAACAAAATATCTTCTTTTTGAAAAGTAAACCAAATATTTGTGAAAGATGATATGTCTTAGAGCTCTTTTTGTTCTCCTAGGGGGCTGTCAATAATGATTCCTGATGTCTGCATTAATTGGTAGTGTTAAATGTGTTGGCCATCAGCCAGACAGCATGTAAAGAAATCTATGCCTAATTACAGTTGTTTCAGAGACAGTTACACTGGGAGCAAAGACAACAGCATTGGTTTGGAGAAAAGGGGACAGGAAAGAGTCAGGGAGGGGGGATGAAATAAAAAAAATATACAAAAAAAGGGAAATTTAAAAAAAGTGTTTATGATCTTCAGAATATGAGAACTGATTAAATACTGGATTACTTAAAAACCTTGAGCAAGAATCTGTAATTCTTGTAATATCTGGCATTATGAAATGATTGATAGAGAATGAGGACAAAGATGTTGAGGACAAAGATGTACTCACTTAAAGAAACAGTGCTGATACTGTACAGTATATGTTACTTGTTCTAGAGTATAAAAGATAGTAGAGGTTCATTTATTCAGCCTAGCCATGAGCACTCTTTGACACCAAAGGATTAACCGTTTTTTGTAGAATCCTGCTTCCTAAACTGTTGACAAACTGTTGATTTTTCCCCCTGCATTCCAAAGCACTGGAAATCTGCCAGCATGAGTCTGATATCTTGGTGGCTCACAACTTTTAATTAACGTTAAAAACCTAATAATTAAGCTGGCATTTCCTTGAACAGATGGCCCCAGTGTGAAGTTCCCATTTGCAAAACCAGTGTGGGGCAAAGTGGCCTTTCAAGGAGCATCAGGGACATGAGTGGAGAAAAGGCTAAGGAAACAACCTGGGTTTCCTCCATTTGCCTGACAAATTATAGACCTAAGCTGGCATCAATAGTCTGTCAAGATGGCTGTTTGATCCTGTTAATACCCTGTGTCAGGAAAGAGGGAAGGAGGCACACAAGAAGTATAAAAACAAGCCCTCGTTACTTAAGCTTTTGCACAATCTGGAGTCTTGATGATCAGATCTCTTTTCCACTCAACATTAATCCAAGATGTTTTGAATCCAGAAAGCACCCACAAAACACAATCTACTGTAGGTTTCCAGAAAATTAAATTCTGTATAATTTTGGTACAATATATACAGCAATACAAGCTGCATGAGCTACACAAAAACAAATAAGATGATAAAATGAATATTTACCTAAACAGTAACCTGAGCACCTGAAGAACAATTACATGGGCTCAAGAAGAAACATACAAACCCCAAACCTAAGATCTGTGAGGTATTATTAGAAGTAGAAGTAGTAAAAGTGTTATTGATTCCATGCTCTACTTGTCTTAAAATCTGACAATAAAATAAGGTGTGGTGAGTTTATGGAGATTTTAGTAAATTGACCTGACAGTAACTCTTCAACGAGAGGTGTAGTGTTGTATGAAGTCATTAAAAACAGGGTATGAAGGGAAAAGAATCTAACTGTATATTGGCTGCGAAACCATCATTTTTCATGATCAAATTTAGCTCTCAGCGGGAACTGCCATCATATTGTTTTTGCAGTCGAGAGAATTTCTCTCCAGATGTCTCTTCAGAATGATTCTCTCTGAAAGAAAGAATCAAAAAGAGGAGCAGCTTCAAAACACTTTGAAGCTTCTGATACAGTACAACCACAAGAGCCTTGCTTGATATGATTTTGATGTTATCCACTATATATGTATACTGCATATATTTACATGTCTGTGGTCTATTTTCCTTGCATGTGCATCATTGCATTGTCAATATTAATTCTTGCAGTGTTTTTTTTTGGAGTAACGTGCATGAATTAAGAACAGACTAAAAGCAGAGAACAGGTAACTATCCAAAGAAACATGGACATTTTCCAATGAGAAATATGAAAGATTTTCTTTATCTTTTTTTCAGAGATTTTCCAGAGAAATGTCCTTAGTTTTTCCCTTTAATTTGGACAGATGGTGTTTTTAACGTAATTCAATAGCCTAGCCAGCTTCTTGAACACTTCAATCCTGGCAACATCCATTTCAGAAGAACGGAATGAGATGGGAGCTGTGAAAACTGTTAATCTGTCTGAGCAGTTTCAATCACATTCCTGATGGAAAGTAGTATTAATATATGGTAATTTTTAGAGATTGGTGGCATATGAGGAATGGTGCTTTGCCAAGGCTGTTAATCTGTTTGGGACTTGAAGAGTCCTTGAGAAAGAGCTGCACGCTTGCAGACTTCTATAAGTGCGCTGCAGAAATCTTCTGTATATGAACAGATAGAGCTATCGTACCATTTTCAGCCTGTCATGGAAATGATCTGGAGGGATGCAGGAGTCACAATGCTAATAGGAAAATGTGTTTTGTGTTAATTTTTTATCCTGAGCAAACCTGACATACAGTGAATAATGAATAATGTGTCAAATCAATGCAAGCTTGTGACCCATCAACAGAATTTGGATGTTTTCATAACATGTTATTTAAAATAGCAGAGAAAAGAATATCTATTAAATTACACTATGTCACATGGTCATTTATGTTACCATGTCTGCAGGAAAGGAGATGTCTTCTGGTCTTTGTGGAGTCTTCTCTGAGCAGTGAGACAATAATCAACACCTTTTGCTTTTACCGTTCTCCACTCCTAAATGTTATGCTTAGCTACTCCAACCATAAAATGTAAAGAAAAGTCATTACAACATCCATCAAACACCTTGGAAAACAACATCCTTAATCTTTGATGCTAAATTATTAAAACTATCTCTCTTTGCGCAATATTTTATGATGTTTGCATCAGTGCCAATCCTGCCCTCCTGGCAAAAAAACATAGGGAATCTGATTCAGTTGCTAATATCTGATCTTGTTTTTTTTGCTTTTTCAGTTTTTCAGCAGATGCGAGTAGAATACAAAATGAGGTCTGCTATGATAATTAGGTGCTTGTTCTAACAAATCCAACCACCGAAGAAAACACAGGCAGAGTATTAAAGGGATGATACTTTTAATTCAATTTAAACCATCCTTTTTTTTTCCTTTTCCTTTTCTGTTTTGGTTCCCACTGAATGCAGACTTTCAAAGTATTTCCTTCTTATTCATACAGTACTCTGAGTCCCAGTGTGACTATAGTTAAGTTAGCATCAACTAGAAGAGTGACACAATTCTCACTGAAAGCCCTGGAAAATCACAGACACCCAAGAAAAAGGCCATTGTTACATTCCAAGCTGAGAATGCCTGGCTAACTCAAGCCCACATGACCCAGCCAGCACTTGACTGCATGAATAATCTTAGTCAACTAATGACATGACAGACTTAATCGGTCAATCAAGACTGAATAAATCCTGACTGCAGGGCTCAGCCAGAACTACACATGAGTGCCTTTGCTACTTGAGCTTATCAGGAGCCCAAATGCCAATACTGAAAAATAATAATACCTAACACTCATATAGCGCTTTTCAGGACACTCCACTCAAAGTGCATTACAGATAATGGGGACTCCCCTCCACCACTACCACCGGTGTGCAGCCCCCACCTGGATGAGGTGACAGCAGCCATAGTCTGCCAGTATGCTCACCACACACCAGCTATCAGTGGGGAAAAGAACAGAGTGATGAAGCCAATTCATAGATGGAGATTATTAGGAGGCCAAATGATTGGTAAAGGCCAAAGGTGTCACGATCGTTTCTCCTCCTCTTAAGGGCGCTCCAGCCCTTCCTCGTTCTGTCCCATTCCCCACACCTGTTTCTTATTCCAGCCCCTCTTTAGTTCCACCTTTAAAGCCAGACGCATGCGATTGCTCGGGGCTTCTCATTGAATCCCGTTTCGTGAGAGCCCGGGGTCCTGCTGCGTCTGGCTCCGTTATGGTTTTAGTTTCCTGTTCCTGATTCCCTGTCCCGCCGGTCCCGACCCGGTTCAGGTTTTTAGTTACTTTGGATGGATACCCTGGTCTTGGACTTCGCCTCCCGTTTTGGATTTCCTTTTTGGATTTATGCTTGGATTGTTTGCCCCGGACTCACTTCCCCTGGACACCTGCTCACCTCGGACATGCCCCCCTGTCTCCTGACCGACTCCTGCATGATATTTTTCCTTATTGTTTCTTCACCTTTCGGATCGTGTCGTCCGCATAGGGACCTGAAAGAACTGTTTCCTGACAAAAGGGAAATTTGACCAGGACACTGGGGTAACCCCACTACATCCCCTTAAGGTTACATTCCTTCACATACTGTACATCCAAAGCTCGCCAAAAGGCTGGGTTTAAACCAAGATAGTGATGGTCCTTTAAATATGCTGTTGCATGCTGTGTAGGAACTCCCTGATACAAATAGCTTTTAATTACACATTTAGTTTTTTGGTTCCCATAAGATGTTCAAAAGATTGTTTTTTCAAGCCTATCTTCTTTTCCTCTTACAATTTATGATTAACATCCATATTGTTTAATATTATGTTCATTCTGGATGTGAAGCAGTATGGTTTCAGGAAACAGGGATGACTTGGTAACTAAGTTGAATATGAAATGTAGGTCATTGTATGAGATGATCATTTGAATAGGTTCACTGGTGCACTTTAAAACAGCCTTTAATTAAGAAGATTCTTATGGAAAATTCAGCAGTATACCTTCACAGAGATGAAAACCGGTGATTGATGCACATGTGCAGCAAATGCATAATATCGAGCAGCTGTTTACTATTCTTACCATCAATCAGATCCTGTGAACAGCTGTTAGCTTCATGTTGCAGTTATGTTTTAAAGTGATGTAGGTTATGATTTTGCTTAGAATTAAGTGTTCAGAAAGATTCTAATAATAACATTTATCTTACCTTGAATTGCAACTTACCTTCTGGAAATGCTTAACTTCTTTGAGACAGCTTCCTAATGGTAGGTTTTTGAGATGGTATATTCAATAAGAAAGATGTCCCAGTGCCAATCAAAGTCACCACAGATTAGTTTTAATCTGACACCTCCAGTGATGAAGTAAACAAATCCGCACCTCTGCGGCTCCAAGAGGGAGGCACATTTAGACTCAAACCCCAGTTTGAGGTTAGCCATTGACTAGGCCAAAGTGATCCACCAATCAGCAAGTGCCTTGAGGGGATGCTCTGATGGCATCACAGCCAATCACCAGCCCTAATGCTGTGATCTAAGAGGTGCTGCTCAAGCAGTTGTGATGCACTCTGGGACCACGGCAACTTGACAGTTAATCTGATCACATGACTTTACCACGATGGCGAATAAATGTAGATGAGAAAAGCAATTGCCATACGGACAGATCTATGTGAACCAAAATAATGCCCAAGACATACTTGGAAGTAAGAGAACGTCTGGGAAAAGTTCCTTATTGTAATTGAGCCAATCAACACAATGATATACTGTAGTTGGACATTTGTCAATACCACTGAATGTTAAAGAATGTTTCGCACAGAAGCTAAAAAATAAACAGACTACCTAGGATTCTGCCCATCTAAGCCTCAACTTGTAGCCATGTTCCAGAGTCTTGAGATTTTGTTCGAGTTCGAGTGGAGGGCCTGACTTCAGCATCACTAAGCACAGAACCATTCCTGCACCAGCAGGACATCCCTTTTGGCACAGAGCTGGCAGACGAAGACTGGACACAATCCAGCTGTTCTTCTCCCCATAGGACTTGTATAAACCTCATTTACTTTATACTTTCCTGGCCAATCATTCCCAGTTCCAACCAGTATACAGTAATTCAATATTCACATTTTTGTACTTGAGAATTAAGCTATTTTTCCAAACAAGTATGATAATAATAATTTGATCAAGATTAATTCAGGAAAGTTATTGAATATCTACTTGTCTATCAAGCATTTATGAATGTTGATGTCAAGAGACTGATTATTATGAAGTTGAGGGATTGATCAACTATTTGTGTCTATCATGGCACATAGATTCATATATACTCCATTAGGGTATGTGTTTATGGCTGACGTTATTATCATATCAATAAAATTGTATATTGTATTCTTTGAAGCTGCTATTGACTCAAGACATACTTGGAAGTAAGAGAACGTCTGGGAAAAGTTCTTTATTGTAATTGAGCCAATCAACACAATGATATACTGTAGTTGGACATTTGTCAATACCACTGAATGTTAAAGACTGAGTTATTTATTCCTAGTAGCCATAACATACTCTATGACTTTATTGCCTAATTTCTAATTGCTTAATTACATTCAAATAATCAAATCACCACGGAAATCAGCATTACACATTTATTGGAAAAAATCCGTTTTAATCCTAGCAAATCCTAGCAAAGGCAGAATGCTGATTAACACAAATTAACATTTTTCAATTGAAGGACATTTTTTTTAAATTCCATCCTGCCTCAAAGCAAACATGGAGTCACATGGTCACCACGGGAACTCATGCCATCTTACATACAGGCTTGTTGTGGTGTAGGACAATGAGATTGGACAGGATTTTTGTTCATCCCACATACATAATTGAAATCTTACATTATTATCTCATATGAAATACATATCCACTTCCATTTTTAGCTCCCCCTTAGCCACTTGTGTTTGGAATTCTTCACATGTTCACTGTTCTTGTACACTTGGCCACACAGGTGTTTCCAATACAATAGATGGAGAGAGGAGGAGAGGAGAGCGTGTGAGGATGGGAGCAATACATGTTATTCTGAGCTATCCAATGTATATTTCCCCTGACATACACTACCTTCTGTCTGACTGTGCTCCGAGGCAATCAGGCATGCACTTCACACCCAAGCAGAATTATCAGATTGCACAAAGCTGCAGATGTCATCTTCGTCAGATAGCAGGGAAATTCTCAGGCACCAATTTAATCTTCATTTTCAAATGCTTTCGATTTGCTTTAATGAGCCATCGTGCAACTCTTCTCCTCCTACACATGACCTCTTGTCTTTCATCTATTTCTCTAACCGGCATATTCCATCGTGTTTTGGTAATCTATTCCTAAAGTCTAGCTCATCAACACGACCTGCTTACATTACATCCTTGCACACAGACAAATGTCACAGCCTGCCTGGGACTCACTGAGTGTCTCTTGGGTAGTATTCTAAAGGCCCATGATATACTCAAATCTTTAAGGACAGTTATTAAAATATTACTATACTGACTTTCATCAAATCAACATTTACTCATCAAAAGATTTTATTGGCCTCATGGTGGAAAGAATACAGAGGAGAACTCTTTAGAACTATGTCTATTCAAGACAATATTTATGTAAAATTGTGTTTCAATATAAATGGGCTGAGTAAAGAAAACTAAAGTGATGGGGAGGGAGGCTTATAATGGTATACAAGTCATGTACAAATCCATTTCTACCAGTATCGGCTATCTCTACCTCTCTCCTTTATAGTTGAGGACTGTGGTAGTGTTTCAAGGCTGTATGCATTTACTATAACTGGTTTAAATTCAGTTGGGGGATTTAAAATGCTTGCTGACAAACCAGAACAGTTTTAGAAGATGATATTTTCTTGATTGACATAATCACTTCCCCCCTTCCTCTCCTCTCAACATGTGTCAGGGAAAGCACTAGCCAAAGATCATGCATCTTTCTCCCTTGGTCACTAATTACACTTAACAACTTTGATTCCTTCATCTATATTCATACCCTTGTCTCCCCTCCTGTTGCCTCATTAGGACATACAGTTTGATGGCTGGTGACAGGGTAATGGATATTCGGATGGTATAGGAGACTGAAGCTCCTTTTTTGAAGGGAAGTGCTTTTTTATTAACCAGTAAGCTATGACAAGAGTAGGGCTAGCTGCTGGGCTTTTCCACAAACCCTCTCTGAGAGTAACCTACTGTAGCTCTGACAGTATGACAAAACTCCAACTGTTTGAGCTGACAGGAAAGGGCCTCAGTTTGCATTCAACACTCACACACTCTCACAGACTTGCTTGGCATACTCTGTGTTGGCCCTGTGTTCTGTCACCATGTGTTGGAATATGAGTTTGAAATGGCCTGAGTTTTAAAATCAGCTCTGACTCTACTGGCAGAAAAACTAAAATTCAAAAACAATAAAACAAATTGATTTTATCTACACACCACAGCTGCACTCACATTGTTGATGTCAGGAGCAATTGTATAAAAGATTAGCTAACTTCTGACAATTTACCTGTCCTCCATGATTTCATCCAGCTTGATTCATTCATAATTCATATAAAGCTTGTTAATGATGACATTTTTAGAAACAATGGCAATGCTTTACCTTTCATTTTTAAAACACTATTTCTCAAATCTACACAAAAGCTTAATGAAGTTCAGAACCAATTATTTAAATAAATTGTTTAAATAATGTAACGTTTTAAGTCTGAACACAATTTCACATTCTGTTGTTCACGAAGAGTATCATCTAAATTGGATTTGCAACAGTGTAGTTCTGACAGAATAAATACTGTACATTTATAACAGGCTTTGAATGTACATAAAAGATATGTTATATAAAGTATTTCTATAATATTTACAAAAACATACTGTACATTTCGAACAGAAATGAATAAATCTCAAAACAACAAAAACTAGAGAGGTGTTATGGCTGATATTCATCATATGTATGATGTGTGTGAATTAAAATTACATTAGCCTCAAACTGTGAAATGGTGTCAGTGTCAAAGCTACCCTGTTTCAAAAAGATTGGTGATATTGCGATCATTAATCATTCTGCTGTGTATTTCATCTGGTAGCAAGCAAAGAGTGTCATAGCATATCTCAATGATGATGTCGATGATGATAATAATAATGTATATGGTTCATCACCATTTCATGCACTCAGAAATAAGGCAAAATGATTTGCTTGCTCAATTACCATTGCCTGACAGTACTTGCTAACCCTATCACAGCAGGACCTAATGTAGAAACAGTTTTGTTTGGGGTTTTTTCTCTGTACTGTAATAAACACAGCTTTGACAAAATATTAAGATACACAGGGCCTTGGATAGATGACAGAACACTGAAAGTAAAAACCTCAGAGGTATTTGTCAATCCTTCCTCAGTGGACACAGGTCAAAGCTTGTATCTCGGTACCTCCATGTTCTCTCACCTTGCCAAAAAGAGCTGACATAGAATGATTCTGCTTTGATGTGAGGATCTTGAAATGGAAGATTTACCAGAGGGACTTTCTGTGTTACTGATCCATAAATCAATTCCATATGCACTATTTGCATATGGTTTGGTTTGTTCTTTGTCAAATGTTTGGTTGGTTTTTTTTTTACCAATTTTTTCTTAATTTAACAGATCTGATTCCAGATTCCAGCTTCGGCAGACTGCTTACAAAAATGTTTACGACCCAATGTGAAAGCAAATAGCTTTTTTGAACCAAAATGTACAGTACATTTCCAATGTTGGACAATATCCTATTGAACACACAAAGATAAGATCCGCTTTTTCAGATTAGGCATAGATTTTTGACTTTCCAAGACAAACTAATAGATATATCTAATGGATTTTTTGAACTTCTTATTTTTTAAATCTCAGACTTATCATTTGTTAAAATGTTTGACTACAGACATATAGTTTAGATGACGCACTATTAGAAGAAGAAAATGTTTGGTTTACTACTACCATTGCTACACTTATTATTAGAAATATATATTATGTAAATCATTTAACTTTTTGCAATCAGATACATCCTTAAATGCTGGATGCACATGCTATATCCTATTTTCTCTTAATAACCATAAAACTGATAGATCTTAAACAAATCTATCTGTCTGATAATCAGACAAAATAATGCCTTTTGTTTAGAGTTCTGCATTGCATTTTCTCATGACAGTGATCTGTCTGGGCATTTCACCTAGAAGCTATATTTCGATACTACAACAGCATGACTTCAGGATGGAATAACTAAAATAATTTTAGATCAAAATCACATTTGTGTGTGTAACAAAAAAAGAATACAAAATAATGACCCCATTAACATGTGATTTTCTTGCAATGGGTAATTATGGCTTGTTTTATTGCATTTTAATCCAGGTGTTGTAGCTATTTTACGGTTTACCAATTTCTGTTACAGTATATAGCACGTGGGGGAACAGAGAAAAATATAAATTTACATACAGGTTGCTTTGCCTTCCACCATAAATGTATTGGGTTCATTTCTGGATGAACAGTGATTAGAAAAAGGTGCTGTTTTTATTTTTGCTAATGTGATTATACTTTGGAAGTAGGCTGGTACTGACCACATAAAGATCTGGAGTTTAAGGATCTACAACAATAAAACGAGGAAGCTTCAAAAACCGTGACTGTCAAAATTTGTTATTCTGGGATCTGTTCTAACATACAGCAAGTACTCAGTTGTTAGAAGGACAGCTGGCATACAGGACAGTGCCTTACCTAAATGAGCAATTTTTGCATCATACAGAGTAAGAAAACTTTACTTACCAGTCCTGTCACAGACTCCTATTCTACGTCAGAACAAAAGAACATAAGGTTGCAAATAAGAGGAAATCATTAGATCCAACATGTTTGATTGCTAGTAGATAATTGGTTCAAACCTCCTTATAGGTTATCAGTGTCAAGGACATGTGGCTGGACACTTGTCCTCGGCTCCGACAACCCTTTGATTTAAAAAGTGCCTTGTCTTCTCAATTTTAAATGCATTTCTTCATCTCTTCTATTTGTGTCCTTTGGAAAATGTTTCACTGTCGATTCTGAAGAAATCCATCAGGCGAATGTCTTTGAGGATTTTGATTAAATAAATCAGGTCCCTCGTAGTCTTCTCTGTTCAAGACTAAAAAGATTCAGGTATTTTTACCTGTCAGTGTAGGACATTCCTTTAAGAATGGAAATATAAAATATTGAAAATAAGTGAAATATCTGATTGCATTTCTGCTGACTGATTCAATAACTGCAAGATTTTTTTTTGTCATCTGGCGATCATAATAAGGTTCCTGCCTATTCTGCTGAAATGCAATTTTGGTCTTCTAGGCAAGTGGAATGTCACTTGTCACACATTGTTTTTTTTTTACATTGTGATCATAAACCTGTGAATTGCCTTTCATTTTCACAAACTGATTGCAAATGTATATCTTTTACAGAGATCAGGGGCATTTGACACCAAAATATAAGAGTGGAAATACAACTTTTCTATTTTCTGTACTGAGGAAAAAAATATCAAATGCATTATGGACTTTGAAAAGAGTTTCATCCCAAACAAATTTAATTTCAGGACTGAGGTCTACATCATATATAAAAATATCAGTTTGATATTTTGTAGTACCATTCAAAAGAGTTTGGTTGCACCTTATATATTTATAGCTGTTATTTGTATTATATCCCAGTTCTAAAGTTCACATTTTCATTTGCTAACTGACAGAACCAGTATATATCCAGATTATACTGTTCGCTTACAGAAAACTAAGAAACTAAAAAAAGAGAAAAGAGAAAGAAAAAACTAACCAGCAAAAGGTAATAAATAATGACAAAAAATATTGTGGAAATCAAAGTTTAATAATGTACAGTAGCAGTAAACATGCAATGTTTTTGGAGAATAACTGCAAAATGTAAGATCAGCAGAGAGCTGTACTACTATAAGTGCTGCTGGACCTATAAAGTCAGCCTACTCTGTTCATTGCAGTTGTGTATAACACAGATAAGGTGATGTTTTACACACTTTACCTCCGATAAGCAGTTCTGCAGCACGGATGGGCGTTCTGCACACTATTTCAATCTGGAAAGTCAAAGGTTTCAGCAGAGGCTGTGTCATGCACTCTTCTTTAAGCTTCCTCTTGTTAACAGTGCCAGTATGCAATCATCTGTGGGTTATCTCTTGTAGCAGCCTTGCTTTCTGCACTGATACAGGTGAAGTGGATTCCATTTGGACTAAAGAGCTTCGTGCTGGAAGCTGGTTTCATAAGCTTCTAAATAGAGGATCAGAGCGTCTTCACTCCAAGAAAATGCCTGAACTGAAAACTTACAGTTTAACTATTTAAGCACAGCATTTTTCTTGTTTATGAAAATCGAACTTATTTTCAGAAGCCAGTCTCAAGCCAACAGATCATTCCAAAAGATACATCGGACATGCTATGGACTCAACATCCCCCTACAGGAGAGTTAGTGATTATTAGAGGAGAATCCACTACCAATGTACAGTACAGTATCTGAAAGCCTGCGAGACCCCTGACCATATGAAGTCTGCCTAGTCCAGTTCTGTACCACCACTTGGAGAAACCTGATAGCAGTTGACTAAAGACAACGAGAGGTCTTGACTACTTTTTTCATCCAGTCCTCATGCTATATTTATCCAGCAGTCATATCACCCTGCAACTCACAACCCACTGAAGCTAAGCAGGTGTGAGCCTGGTCAGTACCTGGATGAGAGACCTCCTGAGAAAACGTAAGGTTGCTGCTGGAAGAGGTGTTAGTGGGGCCAGCAGAGGGTGCTCACCCTGTGGTCCATGTGGGTCCTAATGCCCCAGAATAGTGACAGGGACACCATACTGTTAAAAAAATGGCTCCGTCCTTAGGATGAAACGTAAAACCGAGGTCCTGACTCTCTGTGGCCATTAAAAATCCCAGGGCATTTCTCAAAGAGTAGGGGTGTAACCTTGGCATCCAAATTTCCCGTTGGCCCTTACCAATCATGGCCTCCTAATAATCTCCATCTATGAATTGGTTTCATCACTCTGTTCTCCTCCCCACTAAAAGCTGATGTGTGGTGAGCGTTCTGGCGCACTATGGCTGCCATTGCATTATCCAGGTGGGGGCTGCACACTGGTGGTGGTGGACGGGAGTCCCCATTATCTGTAAAGCACTTTGAGTGGAGTGTCCAGAAAAGTGCTATATAAGTATAAGCAATTATTATTATTTTTATATTTCTGTCTTTCTTTATTCATGGGTATCTGAGTTGTCCTGGACATGAAATCTGGCATGACTGTGATTTACAGTACATGCTAAGCCTGGGGTTTGCCAGTTTTTAACAAACCTACACTATTTGTACATACTGTACAGTATGTTAATCTATTTGATTGATCGGTCAATCAAATGTTAAAATAGTCTCGCCTAAAATGACTAAATTCCTATTACCCTGATACCCATTTTTTACTCTTGTCAATTCTACGGGTATCTTCCAGGAGCCAGAATCCTGTGAAAACAGGAGACGTAGACTCCTTTCACCTCTCACACCTTTAGACACTCCAAAACCTGTAAATTACATTAAGTTTGCTACCTCTTTAAGAAAAAAAAACCTTTTTAAAAAAATCTGAAACATAAACATAACTGCACATTGGTGGTTGTGGAGGGGAAAGTGCTTTGAGTGGTGTGTCCTGAAAAGCGCTATATACTGTAAGTGTAAGCAATTATTATTAAATTACATACATAAACATACTCTAAACACTAATATTATTTTAACTGTTCTTAATGTCCTGAAATAATTATTTAATTATTTTTAGAATTGTGAGTTTTCGACTTACTTGTGTTACTTAAAAAAGACGTTTTCCTAATTTTGTCTGTACAAGTAAAATTAGCAATGATTACGTTACCTTTACCTTTACTGTACACTTTTGATTAAATCCAAGCATATATAATACATCTTTATAAATTATGGTCACAAATTCAAATTTAATTTTTAAGGGTGTGCTTAATAAATAACAATTACTTTGAAATAATATTCCAAATTGCAGAATACTACAGTCAAAACACAGTTTCTATTTATACTGTACCAACACAACACAGACCAAATATGAACACAAAAGTATGCATAAATAAATAAATAGTGTCACAGATAACATGAATCATGTATTTTTGTTTCCAGACAAGAAATTATCCCTCTGTGCAAACAAAGTTTTGTTAGATGGAGAATACAGGCATTGGAGTCCAACATCCATCAGTGGTGTCTTCAGTCTTTTGTCTACACATGTGATCAAATGTAATTTCATCTGGCTAAAGACCAACAGCATCATATTCTGTACACAAGTTGAACAAGTAGAAATAGAAGATGCATAAACCGCAGTCACAAACCTCACTGGCCTTTCAAACTATATTGAAACATATTTCTGTAGAGCACTACAGTACACCTAATCATAATAAAATACTGGTACTGTAAGTCAAGAAAGCTTGAAAAAATGTCTCATTTGCAAATTTGGAGCTCCCCAGTGACATAAGACTAATTTGTCATTTGCTATGTGAGAACAGCATGCATGTGTCTTTGAACACAGAGAAAGCAAAGAGAAAAATCACTGCATAACTACAGACAGTGCAAAATCCAAATTAAAAGACACAAGCTAAAGAAATATAAGAGAAATGACAACGTATTATCGAGAATGATAAATGTCACTAAAAGTATTTGATCGCAATCGACTTCAAAACGACAACAAACCTTTGGCGTCGAGGCAGAGAAAGACAGCTACAGGGATATAGCAGAATGATGCAGCTAAGGGTTAACAGGGGCCATTGTGTGGATGGAATAGTAATTTCTATAACAATAGTACAAAATAAAAGAAAAACATACTTATAAAAAGATAAGAGACATAAATGTCTCACTGTATACTATACAATATGTCGATGTTGAGTCAGCTCCCAGCCTTTGGTGAGACATGATACACAATATACAGTACAGTGCTACTGTATACAGTGTGAATACTAACTAAATGTAAAAACCACATGGTCACACTTCATTTGACAGAGGTCAATATCCACAGTATAACACCATCTAGGAAAATTGTGGTAAAGGAGTAAAGGACTAGGAATATTATTTTGGCAATGTAAGTAGCCTCTATTAAGGTGTGCTGTCTACATAAAACAGCTTTCAAATAAGCCATCAGCAGTCATACAGTCATCTTCAGATACCAGTTAATCAACTAACAAAAGCATGCTTCCTTAAATACTACAATTCAGATGGAACCCACATCATCAGGAAGTTAAAACTACCCAAATTTAGATACAAGCAGACATTTTAAGCATGAGAGATACTGTATATACTGTTCCCTATTCCTATGGTTTCCCACTTTGTGACTTGTAACATTTTCTTAAACCTATTTAATTCAAAACCCTATAGCTAAAACCAAAGATTGCTAAGGGTTAGATAAAGTTACAGCAAATGTCAGCAAAAGCCAAAGAGAAAAAAAAATGTATATGCTGCTTACATAAATAGTCATACCCATGAACTGAATGTTTGGAGGAAGCACCTTTGCGATTACAGGCACAAGTTGTTCAGGGTAACTCTCTACCATTTTTTTCCACTACCTTGGAACATTTTTTGCCTTTTCGTCTTAGGAGATTTGCTCATGCTCTCTCAGGTTGCTTGAAAAAGATTCTACTCAGGACTTGGACTGGGTCACTGAAGGACATTCACTTTCTTATCCTTTAACCACCCAACATAGCTTTGGTCTTGTGCTTTTGGATCATTGTCCTGCTGAAATGTGTTTTTTGTCCCAGACTTAGAGATCTGAAGCAGGTATTCCTCTATGATTTGCCAGTACTATTCTTCATAGATGTTCCCATCAGTCATGACAAGTTCCTCACTCCCTGCTGATGAGTGATGAGTAATGCAATATGCCTGGTACTGTATGTGACTGATGTAATGTTTTGCAATTAGACCAAAAAGTTCAAATTTTGTCTTGTCTGACCTCAAAACCTTTATGCCACACATATGCAGTATCAATTAGGTGTTTTGTTGTAGGATTTGAGATGTAGTTTTTTTGTGGGGACTATACAAGTCTCCTTAGTGGAGAGACTGGGATATTGTTGACCCATGAATGCTTTCCCCCATCTCTGCCACTGAACTCTAACTGTCTCAAAGTCTCCGCCTCACAGTGGCATACAGTATCCAAAGGATTCCATTTTGACCGGCTGCTTAGTTTGAAGGGACAGCCTGATCTAGGCAGTGCCTGTGTGTGTTATACTTCTTAATTATTGACTTCACTATGCTCAAAGAGATACTGTAGTAAGGGACCTTGAAATGTTTAATACTTGTCTCTTGAAGTGTGGCTTTATACAATTACATTATATTTCTGCATTGTTCATTAAGCTCCTTGGTCTTCATGGTTGAATCGTTGCTTGAAATACCGGACTGAAGGATCTTACAGGGACACATGTATTTATTCAGAAACCATGTTAACCACCATTATTGCACACAGACATCACTTAAGTAATTGTGTGCTTTATTAAGGTAGTTTTGTACACCTACATTAACTTAGGTGTGCCACAGCAAGGGGTTTGAATTCTTGAGCAATCATGATATTTCCATTTTTCATATTCATTACTGTTTTTACGTCTTTTTGGTTTTCGCTTTGAATGTTAATATTAGTTGTTACTTTAAAGTGTTGTGACTGCAAGCTTTAAAGCAACAAAATATGAAATGCGTGGATGTGAATAGTATCATAATGCACTGTTTATTCTTAAATATACACATACAAATATTTAATAAGTGTATAGTCTGCCTTTGCCATCTACTAATAAGAAACAAAAAGAGCATAACACTACACACAGATACTGTATGTACAACAGACATTTCGAAATATGTACTGCGTCACAAATGCAGACAGTATGCATACACAGTACAGTACTGCTATTATGCATGAACTCACTAATGTTTCTACTAGATAAATAAGCAAATATGCAGGCATGCAGAATAAATTGAGGCATAAATTAATAATTGTATTAAAGAAAGGCAAAGGTTGTGCTTTAAGTTGCAAGAGTGCCCAAGGTAGTATTCTCATGTACAGTTTTAAATGCTGTTTAATATGCTTAAGTTAGAGATAAGACACCACCTTTCTCCCTATACACATATATTATCAACACATGTGCTATACAGTAATATTAGAAAAACAGCATTTTTGATAAGCACACCACATTTCCATACAAAAGATGTATGTGAACTTAAGTTTGAAAGAAACTGCTGCAGCTGCTGAGTTATAAATACGCACTCCTTCATATGATCTATCCTTGCTCTTATGAATCTTGTGGGATTGTGTGTCATGAATTCCCTTCCGCATGGGGTGAGATGCTACACTTTCAAAAAAGCTCATCCCTTCCATGTTGAATCAATTACAAGGGAAGTGAATTGAAGTCATATTAAAGGTTAATGTCACAGCACTCCAAACTGAGACAAGAAATTGTGATAATTATGTATTGTTATCTATAGTACACCTTTCCTTAAATTATTATTTTGTGATTTTCACATAGTTTTAACCCATTTTACAAGTATAAGGTCTGATCATGAGATGTTTAACTACAAGCAGCTTTATTGTATGAATTAGAAAACAATTTCCTTTGAGTAAAATATTCTACAATCACTATTAATAATGAAAGTCTTTTCTGACTGCTTTGATGATGAAATATCATAGAATTCATCAAACATCAATCATTTTCTCTGTTGGGATTACAATTGCTTGTCTTATTTCTAATGAGGTATCAATTGCAAATTCAACCTTAGCAGATAGTTACTGTTTCTTGTATATTATCAAGAAATCAGCAATTAACATTAATTTTCATTAGGATATTTTAATAATTTTGAAAAACAGTCAACTAACTTTTCCATACTGTGACATTCATATTTTAAAACACATTTAATTTAGTTATTGTGGTACTGCTGAGCCATTCAGAAAGGTCTGTTGCTCTCCTGTCATGATTCTGTTACCAATTAGTTGTTCAAAATGGTTGAAGTATTTTTTACCATTGGGTAAATTGCTCTAGGCTTTTACAGTGTTTTGATTATTATCTGCTTTTATTTCATTTTATATGCTAAGAATATGCTAAGAATGCTAAGTAGTCATGTTCTGTTTTTGTCTTCAGAAAGTACATGTAAAGAATTGATGGCAACTTCACAGATGAATAACCTCATACAGTATATAGCCTAAGCCATGATCAGAAAAACATGTTTCTGGATTATTTACATTCACTCAAGCTCAATTACTATGTAAATGCACAGTAAGAGTAAGCACTATAAATGCAACATTACTCCATTTGGATGAATAACCTTATAAAACTGTCCCCACTAACAATTTATTATAATCACAGACATAGCTCTATAATGGAACGTCATCGATTTCTTGACTCTAACTAAATAAAACATACTGTATACTGCACTCCTGTAAGGTGAATTTGATAGCATGCTTTTTCCTTTACATTATCCACCAAAAGCTATGTAGCAGAAAGCCCATTACAATCACAAGCACCATAAAAACAATTCACAAGCAATTAGTAACAGCATGTAATAAAACATGCAAAGTGTTTTCATTGTCTTTATCTTTCACTATTAATGTACTTATCGTAAGTATTCCATCCAAAGTTCTCATCTGTGTTTTATGAGTTAAAAAGACAAGCTACTATTTTTTTGGTTAATATTTGGAAAATCTTTGCACTAAGGTGTGGAAAGGGTGTGTGTACTTCACATCTTTTACTAGAGCTCATGTTCCAAGTACAGAACTCTGCACTGGTTTTGTGTCATTGAAATTAATAGTGTATATACAGATGCAGAGATAGACACATTACACTTGTATTGAGTGTGATGAGACTGAATCAACAACTTCACTTTACTTTATAAAATTTACTTTATTTCAATTTACTTTATAAAACAAACATTCTTAATGTTCCATTCAAGTCAAAGTAGCAAAAAAGGTATGCTTCAGCCCTGCACTGTACTCCAGAGTTCAACCTTGACCTTGTTTAAACTAATAGGATGTTGTTGACCAGTGACCAATATATTCATTATATTCAAACCCCGAGGGTAAATAAATATCATATGTGGAGTATACAGTATGATTTTTTAATGCACTGCCCTGCATACGTTAATTTTGGTATGAGAATAATTGTCACTTCACAACTTAAAAGTTGAGAGACATTAATCTTAATCATAAACCTATTTATATAGATTACCATCAATAAATAAAAATAGCATTTGATTACGATATAAAACAGGTGTTAAATTAGAATGAAGAAGAGTGAAATCTTCCAACAGCCAGTCTGGTTTGTATGAATTACATACATACTGTACAGTATATGCAGTTTATCTATTTCCAAAACGTTGTTAGAAGTGTTTAATAAAGATCGAAGAATGATTGTTAATATTCCTAGAGCACTATTCCTCGGATGAGCAAGCCGTATCCTAATAAGATGATAGCTGTTACTGTACAATTTACAATATTATTAACGGTTTCAAACGTAATGCGTGTGTAAGCCGAATTAAAGAAAAACAAAAAGTATCCTTACCTGTGTAATTCTGAATCGGTTTTCTCGGTGAATTTAAACTACTCCATGTGTGGACTTGTTCAGCCTTGGGTTCTGCGCTCAAGCTGTCCGCGTATTCCTGCTCAGTTCGAATTGCCACAGCTTGGATGTGGATCTGTCCTTGGTCCTGAAACGGAGTCAAATTCGCGTGAATTGTCCATGCCTTGAAATGCAGAGCCTCATGCGAAACTCCCGTGTCTGCAATGTTAATACACTCTTCGCTCTGACTCTAGGTAGCACAACAGAAATATGGTTTGAGAAATCTGGATTCAATAAAAATTTGTTTTCTGCTGCAAGTTCACTATTCTATCAACAATTAGACATATTGAAAGTGCTTTCACTTTGCGCGACAAAAGCTGCTCGAAATAGCCGCATGGAAACTATTCAAAATAAAACCAAAGGCTAATTGCTAGGCAGTGATTACGCTTTCTCTAGAGAGATTTTCGATTTTTCATCGTTCCTTTGTCTTCATTTTTTAATCGGATCTGTCCAAAACTGAAATACCGAGATCAGATTTAGTTTCTCATAGCGGCTGAAACTGAGAGCTTCAAATTATCAGCGACCCCAATCTCTGAAGTAGTGTGACTAGAGACGTTCAAAGCTGTCTTCGAGGCAGCACAGACTTTCCTTGAAGATATATCCAACTTTCCCTCTCCACGTGTGATTGATTTTTGACTGAAAACTGCTCTTCTTTTTTTTTGAAGCGGCTACATATAAACTCATTCTAAGTGGACGTGCTCATAACTTTCTAGATTCACTGTTCATCCTCATTTTATTTGCTTTCTGCAGCAGGCTTTTTCACCCAAGGAAGCATTTTTAACTAAAGTGCTCTCAGCCAATGATAAGGCATTGTCTTACACAAGAAATTTCCCGTTTAGAGAATGCCCGTTTTCTCTATATATACAAGCATAAATCTGCTGCGCAAATGAAGTTCAAACGCTATGTCAAGCCTCGGCAGGGATAAGTCTTTAGAGGCTCCTTTGTTATTCTGACGTTTAACCGCTGCTCTTGCTATTTCTGGTTTCTGTGCAAGACCAAACCTGGTATTTTTGTTGAGTGATAGGGATTCTCAGTTGGTTTGACACCGTGTTGAGAGCGGTCTCACTATACATCAGATGAAATTAGACCTCTAGCCCAGTGTTCTCGGACTTACCACCTAAATCCAGATGTAATGAAAGGAGGAGTCACGAGATTTTTTTGCCCTAAGGGGGATGTTGCAGCCGCGAGCTTGTCTTATGCGAGATGTCTTATGACATTTAATTTAAAACTCGGTTAATATTCATCACCAAGTGAAGTGCAATCCGAAATTTGCATTATCTTCTCGTTTGCTCTAGAACATACTGTATAACCAGGCTATTTTTTTTTCAAACCGTTTTAAAAGTATTATCAAATCACAAGAAAAGCCCACTGCTCGTAAACAATTTAATTAATTTTACAGATTTGAAAGTTCTGCGGTGGCATTTTCATGTGGTGATTATAATCGCGTTCATTGTGTGACTCCTGATAACAATGAGATACTGTATATATAGTGTATACTTTGTGATTAAGCTTTTCTACTTCACAGTGTTATGCGGTTGTGTTTCAACTCTTCCTTCTCGTTTTGAACTAATATATAAAACAGATAAATTAAAAAATGTCAGTACTCGAGTGGTTCAGATTCAGATCACTGGGATTATGAATGATTTGATCGGAAATCTCCATGTACTTAAATATCAATAAATCAGTAGGTTAAGTTCTGCTCACACAGACCTGGGAAAAATGTATATATTGTAATATATTCCTGTCTCTTTTGAATAACTATTTACATGTGTGCATTTTGTTTGGGGATTTAATTGCATTTTGAATTGAAAATAAAACAAAAATATGCAAAGTAATCTAGTAAAAACTAGATATGGACAAAACATCTATTTGATTATATCTCGTAACTAAAACATCTAGGTCTAGGTTTACACTGACTGACAGCACCTAATAATCAGATCCTTCTGATTCACAGGACATGACCCAAGGAGGAGAGACAGATGAATTTTCTTACCTGTTGGTTTTTTAATCCACAAGGAAAGAGAGAAGTGAGATTTGATATTTATGTGTACACCACAGGGCATCTTCTCAAATTCAGCATTACCCTAGCCAGCTAACACCTCCTAACCAGGCTTTCAGTTAACAGTAAATGAAGCATCTTTCCACTTTTTTCATGAATATTTAATTTTACATCAGCCTCCTCAGCAATAGTAAAAATGTTATCGTTCTTTGTTTAAAACCAGTAAACAATTATTAATTCATGAATGGTTTCTCAATAGAATCACTGATTGAGAGTATTTTCTTACACTTCAGGAAACAGGTGTAAAAGGCTAATAATGTAAGTATCATACATAAAGGGACTTCTATATTTACAGATATGCAAACTGTAAGTATGCTCACAAACATTTTGTAGATAAAGTAATTAAAGTTAAGTTATTAGAAAGACGATTTGGGTAGTGAGTAGCTCAACATGTAGTGGACAATATAATAATTGAGAGAATACCCAGTGAGTAGACTTGAAAAGGCAGAAATATGATGTCCTGATCAACAAATTTCTGCAAACATACCAGATAAAGTCACTTTGCGCGGGCTCCTTTGTAAAGACTTCGTGCTGAATACGTTATAGTCCTGTAGAATGGGTCTGCTAGTACAGCCACACATTGTTTCAGTGTGTTACTTCTGCCAGTCTAGTTTATTTCTTTTTCTTATATTATCTTATCAATGTAAATCCAGCAACAGAAAATTTTACATATGTACTGCACATCCTACAGCAGAAAAAAACGTAATAAAAATAGTGCTTCTTAATTAGTTTGTTTTTTCTAATTGGTAATTATCACTCTATTTTTACTCAGTCCTATTTTTTCCCCTCACCGCACTATTTTAATATCTGCCTTTATCTGTTTTTTTCTGCTTTTATTTTTACTTCAAAATGCCTTCTTACAACATATCAACTTCTTCCTGAAATAATCCATAAGATTTGGGTATTTGCTCTGTCAAAATGATGTTACCGAGGCAACTGAATAGTTCAAGGAGTAGGCAGATCATTGTTTTTACTAATTAGCTGTAAATTTGTGTACTTCAGCCACTTCAGCCACTGTTAATGCAATAGAAAATAATACACACTAATTGCAATATAAATGTCAAATGGCAGGATTGCAATTCACCAAAGTGTCAAAGTCACAAAAGATCTTATAATTTATCTTATAATGTCAAAATGAAACTAAAATTAATGAGTTAAGCTAATATAGTGAACTCCTTGTTAACCCTCTTATGCCTAAGAAACAAAAAGGCTGTACTTTTTTTACCTGCACTGTTTGTCTGCCTCATTGCAGTCTGTTTAGTTTGAAATTACTGATATAGCATTTTGATACAGCCTCCCACTAATAATGCATGTATTTTCTCTGATTACAATAAAAGTGTGCTAATATGAGTAATCCTATTAAGTGAATTTGCAGAAGCTATGACTTTTTGTATATCTTTTTTAGATCAAAGTACCTATGCTTTGGATCCCTCTCCAAGTAAGTCTAGCAACATTTCATTTTTAAAATGATTGAAAGCTAAATATGGGACTTATTAATTATATTGGACAATTAATGTGTGCAATCATCAGTGAAAAGTCTATTGTTGTTGTTTAGAAACATCAACATTATATGTTACTTAAATCCAGGAGATCTGGAATTGCATTTAAGTCACTTAACTGTTCAAGCATTTCTTTCTTTTGACCCATGATTTAGAGAAATGTGATAATTGCCATATCATTTTGAAAACCTCACATAAATGTTGTTTTTTTACATATATTCTTATGCCTGAAAGAAGAGGGCATCTCTTCTCATCATGAGTTCTTTCAGTGCTATTTTTTTTTTCATTTCGCTGTCCAGACTCAGACAGCCATATCCCAGGAGAGCAGCCTGTTCAGAATATTCAAAATAAACTACAAGACAGACAAAAATTCTCTTTCAAAAATCAGGCTGTATATTGCTAGTGCTTGAGAGAGCTTTTTAATAACAGTGTTAAAGTGACGTGGCTTAAACACCACAAAATCTAAAAACATTCATGAGGTTAGAATTCTATTATTTCATATCTTGAACAAGAGTTCATGGATTGTTTCACAATACAGATATATTCTCTTCTTTGGAAGTGCTTTGAATGTACTTAGGAGAGATACACTCCGAAGAAGTTTCTGTTGATATTGTCAGCAGGGTTTATTAAATCCCTTCCAATCTTTTGCTTCTGCACTCATTAAGATTATTGCCTTGGTTAGTTTCTGGTTTTCAGCAAAACCACCAGATTTAAAATCATTTGTTGAGGTTTGATAGAAATAGTCACTCCTCTAGGATAAGTACTGTAATTCGTATCAGGGAATCTCCTTCCTATATAGCTACAGTATAAACCCACCTACCATATAATCACTTATCTATTGACATCACTGCATACAGCATTCAAATTCAGCAGGGAAGAAAGTTGTCCTTCATTAGTCAGCAGTCAAAAAATGAAGAATTTCTCTAGGAATTTTATTTCCTATATCTTGTAATGAATTTAATGGGCTGAAGAATTGAGAACCATGGTTGTCTAGTTTCACACTTACAGTATGTCACTTATTCAGTATGTCTATTTTTAAGGCCTGTCAATACAGTACATACAGTAGTATGTATTACATGCAATGTAAACGTAGTAAAAATCTATAGAACAGAGCTCTGGAAGAATGTTGAAGAATGCTGCTGAAGGATTAATCTTTCAGATGGGAAGCTCAAAGAAAGTATGTCTTGATTAGTGAACTTTCCCTTGTCTGATATAGACTAATGTTAAATCAATGCATAGTAGTACCTAGTTAACCATGTGGGTCAAACATTAGAATGTAAGTCCATGACATGTATCACTTTTACAACATCACACAATGGCAAATACTGAATACCTGTAGCTATCTCACAAAATAATCTATTTTCTTTGATATGTCAAGTGACCACTTTCAAAAGTAAAAAAACATCTAAAAAATATCTAAAGAATCAAGCTGCAGCATACAATGTTGATATTTTCCTGCAGAAAAAAGGATTATTCTGAACAAAAAACAGATAAAGTATGACTCAAGGAGTGCTGTAGAGAATTTCCTAGAAAAATCTTCAATAAGGTGTTTTTTAAAGTGAGTATGTTCCTTTATGTACTTCATATATAAACATGTTAAGAATGTGATGTGCAGATACAGTATAAATATGGTCTAACCTAATACAGGTATTTTGCATGGTGCATTTTCAATGCTGTCTTCCTTTGGTTTTAATGGCCTACAGTTAATTGGGAGAGAAAGTTTTACTGTAGAGAAAGAGGAATAAACAATGCTAATCACTTAGAGCTTTGTGTAGCAAGGAAATAAGAAAAATCAAAGTGGGGCATTTAAACATTTAATTTATGCTTTATTTGAGAAGTGGAATGGATGTTATATCTGGCAGCAGCTATAGTCCGTCACTGTTGGGAAGGGGAGAAAATATTAGATCCATCCATCAAAACACAGGGGTACAGTACGTTTCCTTTGTATCTACTCTTTGTATGTCACAAACACTTTCAACATATTAAAAAAAAGAAAACTCTAAATGCGTGCACTGGAAATTTGTTTAGCTACCCCCATTGTTAAGAGCAACTTTTGTGAATAGAACCCAATGCAATTAAGTATGAGAGAGAGGAAAAAAACATCAATCTGTTTTGAAATTAACTTTGTTATCAGTCTTTTTAAGCATTTTTTAATTTACAGGCAAATGGGATGGCCATTTTTGCATAAAGAATAATTTGACACACACAATAGCAATTAAAGTGCTAACATTTTTACTATGTCCTGTAATCCCTCTTTCACTGTCACAAAGGGACTAATCTACTACAATTTTAAGCCATAGGTTTTTGAAGCAAATGTTACAGTAGCAACAGAGCAGAACAGAGGGTTCAGATAAGAGCCCATCATTTAATATGACTATATATTTTTAATTAAAATCTACGGCATGACATATTGTTTGGTTTTAAGTAGTTTGGAGCACTTCCTGATTCCTTCCTTTCAATCTAATTCTTTTTTCTTCTTTTTCACTGCTGTAGTAACATTTACTAGGGTGGATATGGGCTTCTAAGGCACTTTTATAATGGCAATATCACTAAGATGTGCCAATTAATACATTGTCTTGTTTGGTTGCAAGAGTGATGAGGACAGCCTTTATAAAGATGTCTTTTTTATTGTTAAAAACCCTGTTTTTAGCCAATCAATCCTTCATTCAAAGACCTTTGATCTATGGTGACAACCTGGCCAAGACATTAACTCTAATTTTACTTTTAACAAGTAACAAAAGCCAGGAGGCCACTCCTATGTGTGAAAACATCTGCAGAAATTAAATGTTTAACTTTTGCTGCCATTAGCAGCAGCAAGGTGAAATGAGCAATAACCAAGAGCAGTGCCTAGCCTGACAACAGCTCCTTTAATTAGATCAGAGAGTCTTAAATTGTACAATGCAGAAGAATTATTATGCAAGAAAGCAGGGGTTTTCCTAATTGTTTTTATATACTGTAATTAAGCATATACCTACTGTAAATTACATACCTAAATGTTTCTGTTGATAAGACTGAACAAAATGCAAATTTACCAATGTTAAATTTGTTTAGGAGGATGCTAAAGGAACATAAATCTAGTAGCAATGAGGAAACTGTATGTTATTTTGAGACATCTTGGGATTCTTTACCTGTGAGAGACAAATTATTACAATCAAGTCTGAAGGAACTATAAAGTAAACATAATCAGCAATAAGAAAGTGTTTCAACTGCTGTACATGCTTTAGCTGCTACATTTTAATGTATGAAAAAATATACCAAATGATAATCCTTCTCTATGAACGTTTTTCAGATTTGTCACTGATTCAAACTCTGTTTCCGACTGGATGTTAAAAAGGATTTGTTCTTTTAAAATTCCTTTATTACTATAATACAGTGCCAGGCCCGTGTAGTTTCACCTTTTGTTACTTTAAAGCTTGCAGTGATGGCACTTTGAAGCACGGTGCTTTGAAGCAGCATTTAATATTTGTTATGTGTACAGTACCAAAACGCAAAGCAAATAAAACAAGATGTAAGAAGATAATTAATATGAAACAAAAATTTAAAAATCATGATTGTATAAATATTCCTTTGCTGTAGCCAACCTAAATTCATAGAGTGTACAGTATGCACACAAAATTATCTTGTGATAATTAACATACCCAATGAGTCTTTGAGCACAGTGAAGTCAAAAAATTTGAAGTGTAAGGCACTGAGATACTCCCTTCAAACTGAGCAGGTGGGCATGGATAGATCTGTTTAGGGATGCCACTGGAGACCTTGAAAGAGTTACAGAGTTTAGAGGCGGAGATGGGAGAAAATGTTCTTGTGTCAACAAGATTCCAGTTACACCACTAAGGGGGCTTGTGTGGAACTGGATGTGCATTTTGAACTCAGACAAGACAAAATTGGAACCTTTTTTGGGGGACAAACACAGCATAACGCATCACTTTGTAAATCCCTACTCTTAAGCACGTTAGTAGCAGAATTAAGTTATAGACTACTTTTCATCAACAGAGACTGGGAAAGTTATCAAAACCAATGGAAATGTACAGTAGATGAAGCAAAGTGCTGCTAAATATTAGAGGAAACGTGCTTCAGACTTAAAACCGAAAGAAAAATTCACCAGGACAATAATCCAAAGCACAAGACCAAAGCTTCACTAGAATGGCTTAAGAATAAGACAGTGGATGTCACTGAGCTGCTCAGAGTCCTGACTTGAATTATTGAGAATCTGTAAGAATGGATGAAAGCTGCTGCCCACATGTGATCCTGAAACAAATTGGAGTGAGCTTGATTAAATCTGCAAAGAAGAACGTCACCCAGCCAGGGTGCACATTTGGTAGAGATTTACCCAAAAATATTTTGTGCCGAGGAAAGGTTTGAATATGGTTTCAAGGCACTGTACATTAAAAGATCAGGGTGCCCTGAAAATCCCAAGATATGTTCAACTTTGGAATACATGGAAATATGTTAAAGTTTGAAAATGTTTCATTAACCTTGTTTGACATTCATTTTAGTCTGTAGCCGAAAGGTGGAAAAAACAAAATAACTAGCTGATTTTTCTTAATGAAGGTACGGTATCATGCCTTAAGAGCTGACAAACTGTACATTACATATTATTATTTCTTCAAAGGATTTAATGCCTCCAAGTTACTAAGAAGATCCTTATCCTGGAACAAAGATAAGAAATTCATTGTTATTTCATCTTTTTCATTAGCGGTGAATTATTTTTTCAATAGTTTTCAGCTAGAACATGAAAAAAAAACAAAACACAGGGGAGCATTAAAGTAGAGTCCTTTGCATTTATCCTATTTTGACTGCAGAATTCCTTCTTTGGTTTAAACTAAAATGATAATGCCCTCGAGCTGCATTTAAGGTCAGAAAGGGTGCATTCCATTTACTTAGTCAGACATCATACAGTGATTTGCAAAATATGAATGGGCATTCTGCTTCAGTATGGAAGCAGCTGTTGTAATGCCTGTCCCAGAATAACCGCTGGCTGTTTGAATCTTTGAGCTTTCCTGACTTTTTATTTAGCCATCTCAGTTGGGTTGTGGTTGAGTAATTAAACACAGAAACTAAGAACTAAAGAAGTAAGTGGCATTAATAGAAGTTGGCTTAAAATATGTGAGGGTTACTGCTGTTTATTATAGGTGTACAGTATATACAGTAGTTTATCTTCCTGTTTTCTGTAAATACTACATGCTTAGAAAATCTTGTAATGGCATACAATAATATTCCATTAATTTGTAAGAATCTATACCTGCACATGTAATTGAAATTCTGCAAGAATACTATTACCTAGAGAATTTCATGGTTATCTCTAACTTGTATTGTTATGAAAAGATTTATCTGGTAACTTGCTTGCCTTTAAATTCCATGTTATGGCTTCTTTTGTTGTGTGAAGTAACATGTATTGAGGGCTTTACTTTATAAAAAAATCTTAGCTTTTATGACAAGTACAGTTTAATCCTCTTACTCAGGTTTGTCAGGCTCTTGTATCTAATCCAATTGCAGTCATAAAACCACTCTTTTTACGTTTCAGTACTTTTACATTCCACAAGGGGGAGCAAACACATTCCCTGCTGTGTGTCTAGTATTAATGTTCTAATTTTATTTTTAAATAGTTCACGCTTTCCTTGTCTTCATTTTGATTGACCTGGTGAAAAAGGCAACTTAGGAAACAAAAGACTTATATTTCTAAACATAAAATAATTCTGCTGATACAGAATCCTCCATCTACTGTTAGCAGTGTAGTACGTTTTGTACTCTATACACATACAAAATTAATCACAGGCTGATATACAATTAGATATGCAGTAACCAGATTGTGTGGTAGTAAGCTGTTAACATAGCACTTCAAAACTAATTCAATTTAAATTTCACCCACTGTTTCCTTAGACTAAAGGAAAGGAAATGTTAGCAAGGAAACGGCAATAAATCAGAATTCACAAAACCAATTCCTGCTGCACAGCCATACCTGCTACAAGGGCTCAAGAGTTAATTAAGTGCAATCATCTGTATTTGTGATTCACAGGAGGAAATGTGTGTCTGATTTTTGAAGTACAGACTTATAAACGTATGTTTTTTTATCTTAAATCATTCACAAAGGCTGTAGAGTGACTCAACCGCTCAGAAGAATGTATTAATAATAATTATGTTCAGTTATTTCTGTTTCATGAAATTCTGACTGAAGGATTACCTTTTTAGTGATAATACACAGATCAAGATTATTTGATTCAGTTGCCAAAAAGATAATTGTTCTTTAAACACAGCCAGGTGTGCAGGTGCATATCTGTGTATACGTACAGTACCTGTATTTGTTTATTCAACAGACATTGACACATTAAGAGGGTAGCACTGTTGCACAGTGGCAAGGGCTTGCAAATAAAAGTACCCATGTTCAAATCCCAGGGGGAAATGATATATTGCCCCTGTTAACCTCAGACTTGCGTGCAGTAGTGGTTCCTGGTTTTAGGGACCTACAGTACAAACCTGCTGGTTGGTTCAAAGATTCATTTAAGTAAGGATCTCAGCTGCAATGAAAACCAGCAGCTGTGTTGGTCCCCACGAGCAGCATTGAGAGCCCCTAGGTTCGTTTCTTGATTCCTAACAAGATGTTCATAGGTTTAGATTCCATATGGGCATTGCTGCTGTACCCTGGAACAAGGTACTTAACCTAAATCATCTATCTATCTATCCATGCATCCAGTTTCAGCCACTCCCAGGAAAGAATGCCAGTCCATCACAGGGAACACATAAATACAGACTCACACCAAGGTCAATTTTCCCAGAAGCCAATAGACCTAACAGTACTGTACTGTATATCTTCAGAGCCAGGACAGGTTAAAGAGACATGGACTACAGCAAATGGTAACACCCTGAAGGGCTTGGAGGGATGCATTATTGTGCAAATCCAGGCCCAACAACCACTTGCAAAGTGAATGGATTGAGAATGGACAACCACCCCTTTAAGACCTTTTATTTGATAGTTTTCAGGTTAGAATTGCACTCAGTGTAAGAATTGCACACATTGTGGTAATCAGGTTTACTTACATAAAAATAGAGTGTGGGAGGAAACCAGAGCTCCCGGTGAAAACCCATGCAAACATGGGGAGAACATATAAACTCCACTCAGATTGCACCCTAGATCTGGAATTACTCCCAGAGCCCCTGCGCTACGAGGCAGCACTGTTAACTAAAGTAACTAATGCTAACAGCGCCACCGTGCCACCCTTAACCTACTTCCTGGTCCTGGAGGACCACACACCTGCTGATTTTCTTTCAGGCTGTGCCTAATTACCTTATTGAAGCCTTAATCGAGCTAATTAGTGGTTTGATTGGAAAATTTTCCTTTTTTTTCCCTACTCAGAATCTTGGGATTTTATTTGACTTGTGAAATGCAGTAATGAAAAGACAACTTCCAACATGTTTAAGAGCTGAAAAAAGGCATCTTAAATAAATCTTATTATTAATTTACTCCAGAGTTCAATTGTGTAACTGAGGGCTCAAATGGATTAAAACCCTGGTCCAGGTACAGGATTGGGAACCTCAAACCTAGATTATTTCAGTTAAAAACAACCTGCTGTAGAAATGAGTTCTCCGCATGTCATTGCTGTCAATGTGAATTTATTTCCTCAATTGACCTCTCGGGTTAAATTTAAGATTATTTATGTAGCAGGCGCTTCACAGAGTAAAACTGTGGTGAAGCTCAGCAAATAAGCAACAACAACAAATGAATTGAAGGAAACAAAGGAACTGAACCATGTGCGTCATGAGCTGAGACTCATTACAGGGGGACCTGGTCCTCAACGCAGAAGAATTCTTCAGAAGGAACAGTGAAACACGAACCAGTTGAAACTACATGGAGGTGCATCTAAAACCACGGAGACTCAGGTTTGTGGGTGTATGGAACAAGCTACCTAATCCTGTTGTATCCTAGCTTCTTTTAAGAAACAGCAGGATGAAGTCCTCAGATCAATTAACTATTAACTACCAATGGACTAGATGGGCTGAATGACCTCCTTACATGCAAAACATTCTTATGATCTTAAATCCCTTGCTCTGGCAATAGTAATTATTATTACATTATTTAATGAATCTGAGGATTTCTGTTAATGTATTAAATCGCTTAGTTTTTCACATACAAGTGAAAAACCTGTAATCATAGCCTGTATGTGTAATTAAGGGTGACTGATTTGGAACAGTTGCCACCTTGACTTTTTAAAACAGAAAGGGATTAGTTATAATCTATTGATCAATAATGAGATGTACAAAAATACTTTGAAATTACTCTCCCAACCCTAATATGTTAATTGAGCAAGAACTGTGAACAATTTATCAGACTATTAAACATTTGCCACACCAATAATCTTAATTCATACATTAATTTATTTTAGTCCTGGTTACCATAGCCCAGATTATAAGCAAAAAATGTAAATAGATATATATTCTCTCCCCCAACATTTCAACTTCTTTTTCTAGGCATAATTTTTTTAGAGTTATACTTTATGTTTCTTTAAAAAGCATCACAACACTAGCCACTAAAAGCCTTGAGTCACAGTGCTACAGGACAAGAATTTCTGATTTTGGCTAAAAGCACAGAAACACATTTTTCTTGGGTTAAGCCAGTGAACCTCAGCTTGGTTACACTGGCAGTGGAAATGAGACTCAATAATCTGCCTTCAACTTCTCTTTTACTACCAGAAGAACATCAATTATCCATTGCTTTTCCAGAATATTCCTAAGAATAATGATTTTGCTCATAAAAGATGTTTTTAATATTCAATACTTTGGTACCGTACTGTTTCTCTATTTAAATCAGGTTGTTTAATTTTGATGTCACTAAATTATACTTTCTAATCCCCAGAAGACAATTCTTTCTGAGTTGATTATCTGTTTCTTTTGTTGTCAAATGTGAATGTGATTGTGTCAAATGTGTAGAGATTTAAACCGTGAGATGTGTCTCTGTGTCTCTGTGTCTCTGCTGTTATTGAGAAAGATGAGCACCAAATGGCTGAAGCAGGGATTCTGAAATCAGGCTGACACCTAGGCATGGTAAGATGGTCTCAGAGTTCAAGAAACCATGCTTGATTAGAGATTCACTTCCCTCTTATGCCTGAGTTCTGTAGTGTTATAGGTTTGAGCTGTCTAGCACTTATCTTCCACTCTTTAATCTGAGGTAAACAATCTTTCCTCATCACTGTACAGTATATACAATATTTTATTTTGTCCTTTGGAGCATTGGAAAGGAAAGTTCTATTTTCAGACAACCACTGACCAAAGCATACCAGACATCTCCATTTCATTTTAGCTTACCTCTTCTTTTCTAGATCCAATCAAAGAGCTTTTGGGGGGGTTTACATATTCCTCCTTGATCTCCTTTGAGCTCTTTTTCTCTAAAACATCTCCCAGTTGTGTGAGCAAAAGGGGCCTTTTTTTTCTTTTTGCCTTGAATTGTAAATATACTTTTAAAAGCAAGTATTAAGTAATCTATACATGAATGAGTGAGATTTTTTTCTAACTAAAAGGATGATGAAAATGCACAATGACCAAAGCAAAAAGGTGCATATCTGGTTTACAAATTCTAGTCCAACCAACTGTACATACTGCATACTGTACAGTACAGTATATGCAGAGGAGACAGAACAGCAATTATATTTGTTCTTGGTCTAGTTTGGCTGTCAGGTGAAGGCTTATGATTTTCTTATGGTCTTAGGGTAACAGATAAGCTTTTAAGTCTGTACATTTGGATTGCAATGTCTCATTGTACATGTTCAAAGTGCACTTAACAAATCTGCAATGCCAAATGAATGACTCTAGTCTGATGTATTAATTATGATACAATAAGCAGACATATCCATTTACAAGAGCTGTGCAAGGACAACAAGAAGAGCACATATAATGCATACCCTCCTGGAACACCTTTTCATTAATGAATTTATATTTGGTCATGTGCGTGACCAGGGTTATCTCTCAAAGTCCTTCTGGGGTTTCTGTGTCTCAGCTGCCAGACGTGCTACTGAGTTAGAGCTTACAGTGAAGCTGAAAGGGACCAAAGGAAGTATTATCACCAGAAGGTAGCTTATTTTGCACTCTCTGAAAGACAGTGCAAGTATTAACTGCAAAAATGCATTGTCCTACTTAATATACTGGGTGAAAGGAAATCCTAAAGGAACAGTGATTGACGTACTCCGGTTCTGAGAAAGAAAACTTGCATATTATACAAGATCACATGAGCACTACGGATCTTCTCAGTTATCAGTTATCTTTGTTAATTGCAAACGTGAAAAAAACAACATCTAAGAAAACTGCAAAAAACACAAAATGGAATATAAAACTCTGCAGTAATTAAAATCACAGTAATTAGGTTCATTGACTTTATTGCTCAGCTTAACCTTTCTTCAATGTATCACTCACTCTTGAATCAGTGCAAGCAATGTTGCTTTCTATTCATTCTTATTAATTTGCCTATGTTCTAGAGGCACCTTCTCTTTTCTTCTTAGGAAAGCCCTAAAAAGCAACATAAAAAACATTTTTCAGGTGTCATTTCACTATTGTTTTAAATATTTTGATACTTTCATTATAGCAGGTACAATTGTATTTGTGATCCTGGCTTTTTCTGCTTTTCTTTAATACTACAAAATATGTTCCGTTTTTTTTTTTTGTTCTGTCAGATGTGGATCCAAACTGTAATTTCAATGGTGTTCTACATTACTCTTTTCTACATGAAGCCCAGTTTCAGCCTTTCAGTGACTGATACTGAGATGTTACTGTATATTGTACGGTACTGAAGCTCGGAAAGTTTCTGGTTGTTTGGTTCATTAGCCAAACTCTTTTAAGCTTGTGAAGGTAGTTGTGCTTACAGAAGAAGAACAATGTTAAAACTGGCAAACACAAGCAAGTAAGGAGTTTAGTTCTTCAGAAACCTGACCTCTCTTTCTCATTCAGTGAATATATACTGTATAATTTGAGAACACCTTTAATTGTTTACACTGCAAATGCTAAATGGATAGATAGCATAAAATAATGTTATATGTTCACAATTTCCTGGATAAAATACCTTTAAGTTTGGATTTACCATTTCCTTGTCAATTTACAGTGGTATGAACTTAGTTAAATTTCAGATAATTAATTCAATTCTCTATACTTTTTCAAAAAGAAATCTGGTGCTTTCAAGGCTCAGCTGAGTTGTGAGCCTAGTTTGCACAAAGTCTTTTTGCTGTCAATACGCGCTCATCTGAAAATGCATTGTCAGATATGCCTGGACACGAGCTGTATGCTGTGTTGTGCCGAAACAGTTTTGGATAGCAGCTGGCACCCTTCACACTTCAAATGAGAGAAGCATTCAAATACATTTTACTTTTTTATTACTGAATTAATATTTATAGCTAGTCACCCTCCTGTCAAGTTATCCTCTGACTTATCACATGATTCTTCAAAAACCCCTGAAAACGGAAGCACATTTAAACTGCGGTCATGTCATTCAGATTTTCTTTTCCTACTGCAGAACCACATCTGTTAACCCATCAGCCTCCAGCAATTTTTGTAACACTATCAACTCAATATCATCCTGACAATTCACAAATCGGCATTTCACTGTTTACTTCTTGAGATATGACAGCTACAGCAGCTGACAGTCGAGAGACAGTAAAATAACTCTCGGACAGATACAGAATTGCTATGAAATTTGACTTCAATAGCAGTTTGAATTCATGCTTACATGTCCATAAAAAGCTGAAGCAGGGTTTTTAGGTGTTTCATAGGAAAGAACATTTTATGAAATAGAGAATAAAAGGTGAAGAACAAGAGAAAAATGTCAACAGAATCAATTGAATAACGTTAATTTATAGAAACTGATCTGTAGTGTTATTTTAATATCTGTAGGTGTCTTTGGTTTAGACCCATCAGGGGAAACAAGATGATTCGCAGATTTAATATCAGATATATTTTGAATTTAAGGGAACAGTCCTTACATGTTTGTATACCAGTTAGCTATCATCCTAAGTGGATACGAATTAGTTGTTAGTTGCATGTGGGAAATGAACATGCAGTCTTGATTTTCAAACACATTTGAATGTCATTATTATAATTAATGGAGACTATTACAACAGTTATAGAGATTGTTTGCTTGGTTTGAGGCCACATTAATCTAAGGCCCATCTACTGTAGCTCTTTTTGCAAGTGCGAGAGGTGATGGAAATATATTTGACAATACACTGTAGCTGGATAGCTTGTTCCAGAGTCCTAGAACCTTCTCTGAGTTGTATTGAAAGTTCAGAAAGGAAAAATCTTCACTCAATCTTCACATATTTGAAAGCTCCATTTCTGTTATCATTGTTTGCTTTTTCCTTAGACCTTCAGGTAACATGAATATTCTATTCTACAAAACTGGTCTATTGTACAGAGCTGTTCAGCACTTAATGGGATGGAATTAATATCCCTGACAATGAAATTCATATAAATGCACCTACTAAAGCTAGATTTCTAAAACCGCCTGGCCTAAATTATGGGAGATACAGGAATTCTAGAATAATTGCTGAGGATTGTGCAATTTCTAAGGCATGTCCATTAGGGGGGGAAAAAACGGGTAATTAAATGTCTAAAATTATTCTTCATAATCCCACATTTCCTTAGTTTATTCAGGTAATGCATCTATTAGTGCATACAACATCCATATACTAAATATAAATATTTTTAAATGTAGTATTCACTTCACATTTCTAAGATAATACATTTCTTAACACAACAGTTACAGGTTTTTTGTGCCTTATAAAATATAGGTGTAAAATTTGCTTATCAGAGCAGAGTTAATCTTTGAAAGCCTTCACTGGCAGGGTGCATTGTGAGAATATAGTATGTCTTAGCCTGGGAAGGAACTAAAATTGACAGGAGAAGAGCCATTAAACAGAGTGTGAATCTCAGATTTTCAGTTTGGATTGATATTTACTACATTGAAATCCTCTGAAATACAGTATGTATTCAATCAAGGAGACGAACAAGTCTTTATATTAGCATTGCACAGCACCTGCAGAATATATTGGAATGATGCAGTTAGATGTGTGCAAGTCTAGTATATTTTCATATATCATTTTCTTTCATTTACCTTTTAGAAATATAAATGACATTTGAAATTAGTAAGCATGGCATATACACTTCAATAAAACATCAAGCAATCAAATGAAATGACCATAAAACTGTATGAACAACATTTCAGTGCTGCCTGTGGTGAATGCTTATTTGAGGGATCTCAGATTCCCAGTTTATTGCATAAAAATTCCTTAAGTGTGGATTTAACATACCTGCATGCATCCTTTGATATTATTCTTCTTCATATTCAAAGTCTCATCATCATCTCTACACTGCCTTATGATACCTAGAGATTGTGTTTTACACCTGGAGCCTATAATTCTTTCTGGCTTTGTAATAATTAATGCTGTATTAATCAGTCTTCCATTTTGTATGCCACTTACAGTAGATCACAAGGTTTCGTACTTAATTATTTGCACTCCATCAAATGTTTTAATTGGAAATTGCTTAATCACTAATACATTAAGGCATCAGCTAGTAATGAACCAATATAATAATTCTAATAAAACAATTTACTGTATTTTATGACACTGTAATTTGTTGATTTAACATAAGAATATGAGTAAGTCCATTAATTAGAAGAGTTCTTTTCGCGCATCTAGCAAGTGCAAGAGGTGATGGAATATGATTTGACAATACACTGTAGCTGGGTAGCTTGTTCCAGATTCCTATAACTTTTTGTGTAAAGAAGTGACTCCTGGTCTAAGTTTTACATGCACTTAGTTTCCACTTGTATCCTCTGGTTTGTATTTCAATGTTGATTCTAAAGAAACCCGTTGGGTTAATTTTTTTCAATTCCTTTCAGAGATCTCTGTTCAGGAGCTCAGGAACCTACCTGGCTGCTTTTCTCTGGACTTGTTCCATAGCTGCAATTTAATTTTGCATCTTGGTGTGCAAGATTGCTGCCAAATTGCCTCTGATTCCTGTAATTAGTTCATTTGGGTGTATTCTCACTAATTGTTTTATTGTATAATTGCTTCATCTGCATTTTCACATGGGATTAACTTAGGAGTGTACACATTTTCACATGGTTTTAATGAATGGTTTTCTGTATGTAAGGTTCTGTCGCAGACAAAGCGCTACAGTAGATGAGTAGCATTATGCTAGAGAACATGGGTGAGTGATTGTAGCACTGGTTGATGAGTATATTGAAGAACACTTGTTTTTCTTGGAAGATATTTTTATTCAGCTAAAACATCATTTTTAAATAGAGGCCTGGATGTTTCCTGGACTTTAAAGGAAGCTGGATTTGTGTGAAAGTTCCCCAAGGCAAGCTACCAGAAGCTGTCCTCCTCCACAAACAGAATACCTCAATTTAAATTATATGCTTTTAACAATATATCATAGCATTCTGTTTACCCTTTTATTACCTCCACATAAAAGCCTAGTTCCCCAATCCTGGTGACTCAGACACTTGCTACCTTTCATTCCATCCCACCTTAATTAAATAGTTTAAGCCTTAATTGATCTAACAAGTTGCTTCATTTGAATATTTGCATTTAGTTTCTTGTCAAAAGTTTGGGATGTTATTTCGCTTACAAAATACAGTAGTTAAAGCTCCAACATGTTTAAGAGCTGAGAACAACCAGCTCAAATTAATTAATTAAATTAAGTTAAGAGTTTGATTGTGTAAATGAGGGCTCAGCTAGAACAAAAACCCACAGGTGTGTGGTTCACCAGGACTGCGTACCGCGTACCGCGTACCGCGTACCGCGTACCGCTCATCTAGAAGATGACATTGTCAATGTAAACATGTAAGTCTTTTTCATAAATAACTTCAAGTTTGGGTGTTTCATATTTTATATTTATAGTTTTTGCTGCTGATGTGTAAGACATTGTCTGCATTAAATATCACCTTCTAGCTGTTCGCCCTTGCCTTAAATTCTGTTTCCTGTGATACTTCTAGAGAGTTTGCTCACCCTCCTATTTTAGTATTTAGTAGTACTAGTATACTATACCAGAATCTACATCTTTGGTGTAAATAAGGAAGAGCAGTGGTCCTAATAGTTTTCGACTCCACTGTTTTCATGATCTCAAAATATGAATGCCCATTTAGGATAAGATTTCTCAGCTGGGTTACTAAAGAGCCAGATGGTCTATTGCCAGATCTTCTGGGTGAAATCTTACCATTTCTTGAGATTCTTACCCTTGCTTTCTCTTGCTGAATTCCTCAATATAAGGCTCATAGCTAAACACTAAGCAGCACAGGAACCTCTGAGGATGCTAAGGTTCAAGGAAAGCCATTAGGTAATGTTGCCATCTTCAGTTTCTTGCTGGCATGAGGACAAATGCTTAGTGGTTCTAGAGATGGGAACAGAGGCAGAGGAATGGAGTAAACCCAATGAATGACTAGAGAGGTATGCTGCTGGTTTGGAATTACTGCACTGAGGTGCATAAGTGGGTTAGCATTTCAGGAGAGTTTCCAACTGCTGTAATGTTTTCTTAGAATAGTTGAGCAGATCCTCAAAAGCTGTGGCCTGATGTCACCAGAACATTAAGAGGTAACACATTATTAGTGTCTCCCCACCATACAACAACTGTAGAATGCCAATTGAAACAGGTGAGCTGTGATCAACTATACAGTAACTATTTCCTGTACTCTGGGTCACACTGGGCTTTCTGTTCCTTGTACAGGTTTTCCATGTACAGTATACAGTAAGTGTTCAGGATGTCAAAAAAAAACTCCCAAAGTGTACAGTCTGGGATGCAGTGTTAAAGGCCCCTTGCAGAAGAGAGAAAGGGATAGTATTGCTGTACCTGTTGGCCCAAAACAAATTACAGTGGTTTAGCCCTGCACCAATTCTGAATGGCCTCCTCTTTTAACCTCTCTTAAGTTGTAGCATACTATTATAGCCACTAAAGCAAGGGTCAGCAATCTTTCGGTATGGGCATGCCAAAAGTTAGCTCATACAATTGCTTTTCTTATGGATTTGTGTGCCATTGATACTTTAATGTTAATAAAAGCCCTACTTTTGATTTTGATTAAGAATAACAATATCTAAATTGATAAATTAATATGCATATATTGCCATATGGTGTGATCCTTGCTTTCCTTTGCTGAGTTCCTCAATCTGTAGGATCTAATTACAAGTAGAGCTTTTAATACTTATTTTTTAATACTAATCAGCTGGAAAAGCATAGCATTCTTACATTCACTGTTAAATAAAACATTAGAGTAAGTTTTAGCTTTACTTTGAGAAACCAATACCATTTTTATGGCATAGCGAATAATTTTAATACATGCAGTTTGACTGTTCATGCATACAGTATGATCTACATACAAAGAATAAACAGGAAATGTTTTCAAAATAAAAATATACAAGATTTCTACATTTAATATGGAGACCATACTGAAGCTGTGCAAAGACTCATTAATGTACATAAGGTATAAGAAGCATTCTGTTTTGTTGTTATTACTGAAAGACGCACATTGTTTGTGTCTTTAAGCTTTACTCTGTAGTTTTTAATGAAAGTTCAGGATGGATGACAGCAGCCAAGGTTTCCTTCACCTCAGCTACTCTAACTTGTAATTTGATGTTGTCATTTCTTGAAAAAACATACACAAATACCGTAGTAAGCCTCTTTCCCTAGATCATAAAGACTCTGTATAAGAAAACCTGTGCTACTGAATTACTTCCTACCTCTTCTTCGCTGCTGCTGCTGCTGCTGTTGCATCATGTTTAAAAACATTCTCCACCATTTTGCTAGGGATCTGTTGCTTCAATAAGATCCCCCATGGATCCAAGCAGGATTCCTCAGCTCCAGCGAAGATTCTCAGGTTCAGTTGACCACCCTTCTGCTAAGGCAGCCAGCCCTATTTTGCAACTTAACCTTATTTGGATGCCGAAACTCCTTATCATTTTCTCCACATACTAAACAGTGTGCAGATTTATAAGGTACACAAGCTTGCTCAATGTACAGTACATCAGCTCCCAACTTTTGCTTCAAATCTCAGGTCGGTCAGCTTCCCCCAAATGTCTGTTCTCTGTGTTGTTATCATTGACCACACAGTATGTTTGGCATGGACCAAAGAAAATGTTAATGTCACTAAACTAATGTGTGTTTACTGTAATCTATGGCACCTCTTTAGGATATATAAAAATACATACTAATTAACAGTCCTTTTATAGGTTTTGTGCGTCCTGCAGGAAAATACAGTAAAAGGGCTTTTTTGCAGACCCAAGCCATACAGATTCTCTCTCATCCCCCCCCTTTCCTCCACCATAATTGCAAACTGTAGCATTTTCACTGTAGCTTTTTCTGGAGTTCCAAAGAAAAGTGACACTCCAGACCTTCATTCATGTCTGCAACCAATTTGCACTCCTATCCGGATTTCTGGTTACCCATCCAAAAGTCTTCAATGTGGTTAACCTTCCATGCTAAACAATGCCATGAACTCAAATGACAGCAGCATGCAGTCTGTGCTATTTCACATTCCACATTACACTTACCTTTGGACTTGGAAATCAAGAGTTCACCTCTGTTTCATGCAACACAAGCTAACTCTGCAGCTCTGTTTAGTTGCTCATGAACTAAGACTTGAATAATAATTAATAATGAGTAGTATTCCTTACACTTATAATGCACTTTTCTGGACACTCCATTCAAAGGCTTGCACCTGTTATTTGCCGAGATAGGATCTGGCTCCTCTACAACCCTTAATTGAATGAAGCAGTAAGAAAATGGATGGATGGAGTACATAAATATGTGATCTAATTTTGGTGGTTCCTAAATAAGGCACAGATGGTTGTAGTATATAGGTGCTTTTCTCCTAGTGAGGATTAACTACATCATGTTTCTGAGCAAGTGAGATAAATACACCAAAGTACCATCTGATATACTGTACAAAGGAATGTTAATTCCAAGCTACAGATGGAGATGCCCCCTGAACACCCAGAATAAATAATACAGCCAATGAATTCATTGAAAAACCTGTAATTGTTTACAAGTAAAGATAAAACAAGATTGAAAAGAAAGGTGGGTTTTTAGAAGTAAATCTTTGTCATACAAAAAGATGAATTAACACTGTTGTATTGGAAACCAACACCAAAGGCTCTGTTCTGAAGTCGTTTTAAAAAACTTCTTATTAGGTCTGCTAATTTTACACCACTGTTGATGCCTTCAGCAAAAGTCTGCCTACTTTCTTCCTTTAATGAAATTCTAAACTTCTTCATCTTATTGTTCTAAGTGTAGCAACAACTAAAACATTGTCGCTGCCTGGTGTGCAAAACATTTTCATATTATCATTGTCAGTGACTGGCAGCTTGTGTCTGTTTTTAATATAATCTTATTTATACAACCCTTTTTCCATTAGATTCTCATGTGAAGACATTGAGGGATGAACATCTCCTCTACAGACATGTGAAAATGTTAAGGCCTGTCGCAGGTCCCGCACAATGACAACATTTGGCTTGAGTTCAAAACAACACCACCACCAAAAAGCTGAAGTTTCCAAACTCAATAGGCATCACATCAGACATTTGACTAATGATGATCGCTGTCATCATAATCGTAGTAATTCCAAAGTAGATAGACATCTTTCGCTGCAATCTACTATTCAGTATCTCAACAAATGCAGTAGTTGAATCTGCAGATTTAGTATTGCAATAAAAAACAATACATATTCACGTATTGGTCCACTGCAGAAAAAAAGAATATGTCAGATATGCTGAACGTGGTATAACTAAACCCAGAGACAAGATGACCTGTTAATTTCTCACACTGCATACAATGAGAATACAGAGATGGTAAGTTATCCCAGGCTATACAATCTTCACATCAAGGCGAGGGTTTACTGTACATGCAGTGGTTGGCTTATTATAAAGAACAACAGGAAATACACCTAGGGCCACAAAAATTACTGAACTACTTCCAAAATTTCAGGCAGAGCTGCATCAAATGCTGTTGGTTGAGGGGTGCTATATTTTCATAGACATCTACCGCTAGTATAATAAATGCAATGATTTGTAGCTGTAGTTACTGTTCTGTGTGGACTGACCCACTATCAGGAACATTCTCTAATATTTTAGACAGGTGGTCTATCTGAACTTAATATTTATTTATCTCATACACAACCCCTGAGAGGGTAGAATACTACACTGCAATTTTTCTTTCATTCAGACTTCATGATACTGTAAATAGTTTCAATGTTGGAAAAACATTAATGGCTTGATATCTCTGTGTGCAAAAGCCATCATATTTGAAAAGAATGGTGGAACAACAATTATTTCCCAATGTATCAAGTCAATGAATGAAGTAATAATACTCAGATTATGACAGGAAGATGTCTCTTTCACTTTGCCCAGTCGACACTCTAGCTTGTGTCATTCATCACCTTTTTCAAAAGCATTGTTTCTTTCTGTCACCATCAGTTCCATGTCATTCTGAAAGCAATCATCTTGAACAGCAAATTATAAAACGGGGGACATTTTCTCATCTCACAAGTGAAATTGATGAGAGCTTTAAGAAGAAGGAAAACAGAAAAATCAATTCTAACTATTTTGTAAGGAATGAAAACATTTACTAGCGTATTTCTGATACATCTTTCTCCCAAGAATCAACATTGCAATCCCTTTAATGGTTGAATCGATCAGAAATAAAACCTGTTTATGGCCAGAATCTAAGGAGGCTTTAAATAAGTGTGGGGCATTTTGAATTGATTTTTTAAAAAACATTCCTTTAAAATGGTAGTAGTATTTACTGGATTACTCGCTGATTCTTTATTGCTTCTGTGTTTTCTGAATTGTGTACCAATCAAACACAATTGGGGGGGAAAAAAAACACTTTGCTGAAAAACAATGATTTAGGTGACATTTGCAGAGTTAAATGCTGAACAAGACAATAAAAATCTAAAGAAAATTTATGTAATCTTCATCATAAAGCATGATTTTATTAAATTTTTCAGGAGAAAGGGAAACACTAATGTAACATTCCAGCTTTTGATGACTCTAAAGTCTGCAGAACTCAGAATTACTTCTTAAGAAATAAAAACCACTGAATGTTTTTTGGGGGTGTAAAATGTTAATTTTAATAGGCCTTTTTTCATATACTGTAATTACACCTTAAATTCCAATGTAAAAAAATTATAAATGGATGCCTGAAGTGAAAGAGGTGCAGACAAAAAGAACTCGCAATTGTTTGTTTGGAGTGGGAAGAGACTCTTTATTACAGTCAAGAAAATGAAGACCATGTGAGACAGAGTACACTTTCCATCAACAATTCAACAACACAAAATACTCTGGCCAAAACCAAAGTGTTAAGTTCCTACAATATACTGTATATGCTGTGACCTAATTTCAGCAGTACAAATGTGGCATGACATATCCAAAAACGCTGAAAATGAATTAGTTCAATAAACGCACTCTAATCGCCAGCAACATGCCAAGTTTAACAGGTCTTAATAGGAAAATGCCTTTGTAGCACCACTGCATTTTCTGTATAGAGATCACAAAATAGAAAATGCCAGCAGCACAGCTCCACAAATCACCAGATAAGGTGTGTTATCTAGGTTTTGGTCCCTATCAGAATCACAAAACTTGAAGACTATTGGGGGAATTGATACAGCTTTGAAAAATCTGAAAGTCTACAGTTTGAAGTTTAGAAAGCATCGTCAGGGAAAATAATGCTAACTTAATCAAAGGATATATGTATGGAAACTCCACCGGTGTACAACGTCTTGATAAAATTTCAATATCAGTTTTTATAGCAGGACTGACTGGAGACGAGTAAAAGCTAATAATCAAGCCTTGTTTAGGAAGTCAAGTTTACAGTACCTTTATTCTAGATTATGTGTGTACACAATGGATTACATGAGAGTGCTTTTAAATTTGCTGTTCCTGGTTCTAATTATTTAAACCCTTCACCAGTGGTTTTGTCAGCTACACAGATTTTCAGGGAACATTCAGTCTCGCTGACAGAAGAGCAGAGGATTTGCTGTAGATACAGTAACTTCCAGAAATATGAGATTCAAAATGTCAAGATAGGAAATTCTGAACACACTACAAGCATTGTACTGGAAAAATATAAGCACCACTATTTCCAAAAATTATGATATTGTAGATAAATAATACACCTTAACAACTAAGAGCCCTTATTTCAGGTTGTGTATTTTTTTTTAATCTACTGTATAGAAAAAAATGTGCGAAAGTTACTTTTGGACTACATATAAATCTCTGAAAAAAAGAAACTACTATAAGAATAAAGTGACCATAAACATTTTAAGACCAATCACGGGTTTGAAAATGTCTGTTTCCAGATTACGTTTCTCACATTTCCACATGTATTTAAATGAAAAACTGCAGGAGCATTAAGAAAAATGTCAGAAACTCAATTTTCCAGAACACATTTATCTCCTTTTATATTGCACAAAATAAAAAATTAAATGCCACAGATTCCATATTTTCTAACAATGTGAGGCTGCCATAAATTGATTTAATACGTGTGGTAGGAGTCAAGCGCAGCTACATATTCCCTCTGCATTCTGAAACTACTTCTTTAAGTAAGATTACATCTGACTGTACTTCTTGCTTCAACCAAAGAGGGGGAGGCCTCAATGTTTTGGATTCTAACCTTATATCTCCAGCAGACAACACTTACTAAAACGAAGACAAAGTTGTGTTTTTTTTTTTTTTTATTTGAATGGAGAAACAGACAAAAATGCAAATATAATGAAGAAATCCCACTCTGCCCCTTAACTGACAAATGAAGCTATTTTAATACATCAGTCACATTGAATTCTTATGTCGCTCATTGCAGGTTGTTATCTGTTAGCCCTGTCAGCCATATGGGATCAAAAAGGAGAGGCTGGATTTTATCTGAGGTCAAAACAAGCTCATGAACGCTAATCTGAAACTGTACCTATGGCTAACTGCATCCTTCTTTTCCTTTGGACTTGCATCCTAGGGGCACCACTACAATTTCTTGCATTGTTTTTAGTGAAAGACATGTTGACAATATGTGGTTAATTCTTTTTTTTTACATTCTCAAACTACTGACAAAAACCGCCTGCCTTTTTAGTAACTGTCTACTCCTCCCCTTCCACAATGGCCCCACGCTCCTCTGCGATAACATCCTGGTTCTTGTTGGCCCTCAATTCCGCCTGGGTGACCCCCACATTTTCCGCTCCCTCAATCGATTCTAGGTCGAGCTCCTCGAAGGAGGAGCCACTTCCAACCGATTCGTTAGAGCCCTTGTCACTTCTGTCACTCCTGTTGTCCCCGTCGTCTTGGTCCCTGGGAGGCAGAGAGGGTGCAACCGACGTTGCCAGGGAAGTCTCACGGCTCTCAGACATGGCCAATTGGCTCACGGAACCAGTTTCGCTGTTTGAGTCCTCACCTTAAAAAAAAAAAAAAAAAAAGAAGAAAATGAATATGCAATTTATATGAAAGGAATGATGCACATTCCAGTCCTGGAATGAGAGAAATCAAGGATAAATGAAAAGCTACCTGTTTGATTACTAATTTGGTAGTTTGGTTAGATCCCAATGAATGCAAAGACAAGATACAGTATGTATGAAGTGTTTGGTGTGACTCGCCTAGTGAAAGGAATGTCAGCCTATCAGAGAGGCTGTTGTGAGCAGTGAGCTAGGGGGTTTGCTACAGGTGCGTAGATGAGGAGGCAGGGGGGATGCAAGACAGACAGAAAAGGGAGGACCTGGGTACACGATTTATGTACGTACTGTAGGCGAACTGAAGTGTGTGAGATTAGTATCTAGCCTTCCTCCCGAACTTCAGTAACAAACACAACAAGTGCATTCCCATCTGTTAAGTGCAGCTTTTGTTAAATGCAATAATAAAGCACAAGGAGGATTTTAAAGGTTGATTTTTTTTTTTTATCCCTGTAATTAGAAAAAAAACACTGAGTTATTTTTGGCTTAGCTGCTTTAAAGTGACACTCAAGCTCAAAAGAAACATACCTGAAAGCTAAGCAAAGTACAGTACTGTACATGAGAGTGACTGAACATTTAGCAGGCTATTATCTAATTGTGAATCCTTGCTATGGCACAAAGTAAGCTTTTTTTTAAGACCGGTAACATCTGTTTTCTGAAAGTGTGTGCTTTGCCTTCCTCTGCTCTTGTGTAATTGAGAGAATAAAGGGGAAAAAAAGAAAGTCGGTCATTTTAAGATCTAAGCGTGTAAAAGTCTGGAAAGACTCCTGGCATGCCAGTTACCACATAATATACAATAGGTGAGATTTGTTTTTCCTTTCACAAATAATGGAGACCATAAACATTTGTCTTGCCTTTTCCAGAAGCATTAAGCATCAGCCATTATAAATGTATTCTCCTGTCAATACAGGCTGTTAAATGTCAGTTTAAACACTGATAGGCAAAATATCATTTATTCATTATAGACATTTTATGACTCATTTATAAAGGCATACAAACCCTTTCACAATACGGTTTGGAAACGCAGAACCTGGCTGCAAAATCAACTTTGCCTGCTATTGTCAGTTAAAATTCCAGGAGGTATCTGTGCTTCCAACACCTGGTCTTCATGATTCATCAGCATTGTTGGAGTACTTTCTGAACCAGTTGTTGTGCCGAGCTACAGTATATGAAGCCAGGAGTGCTGGCAGACAAACAGCTTTGTAGTGACACTAGAAAGGGGCTTTCCTTCATTGCAGAAGCTGTACTCCACAGAACAGCTTGGAAATTAACTCATTCACTGCCTATGGCAACTAGGATTGCTAAAAAAAATCCTGAGTTTTCTACACTGTCTGTGAGAACTAAAACAATAACTTTAATTTAAATATGCAAGATAATACTCATGTACCATTAATTAGAATATCTATATAGAAATTTGTATCTTTTTGATTCTATGCAACAAGGTTAATGACAGTGTGCAGTGTTTTGACAGGTAGAAGACAGGAGAGGAACATAGTAGCTCTTTGCAGGTTATAATCTTTTGAAATGTTGGTAGCCACCTTGCTTTGCCTGGCTGAGACTTCCAAATTCCAAACCAGATAAGCAGTGAGACAGGTAAATTAAGATCTTATCAAGAAGATATGTGGACATCAATGCAAATGTACCCTCACAGGGAGTGGAGACGGATAAATGACTTCCTACAGGCCACAATACTGGCATAGAATAATCTTGTTTTGGTGAAATTTTGACCAATTAAACACATAATCAATTCAATCTTGTACTTGTGAGATGAGGAAACACTAATAAAACGATTTTATTACTACAGAGGAATAGGTTTTCCAACCACTAGTACACAATATAAAACCATTAAATGGTTCTGAATAACTTTTGTGTTTTAGTTTCACCAAACCTTTGTGATTTTACTGAGGCACTGTCAAACAAACCTATGTTCACAACACCGTAATCTTTAATTTATTTTAATTTAGTGATGATTTTGATGACTAAACAGAATGTATTAAAAGTCAAAGTTAGTACTGAATCACCTTAGAAAAATAAACACTGAAATGAAAGTTGCAATTAGCCAGTACTACCAATCCCACCGGAGAACTAACATATTGGGTAAAGATTGAGTTTCAGATGCCTCCTCAGGACAGTGAGTTTTTCATTTGAGTTGGATCCTGACCCAGACACATTGGAAATGGTCTATCTGACAAGCCAGGCTCTTTGATTTTGTGTCATTAACCATGTGAGATTCCAAGCTGTGGAGTTTATTAGAGGCTCTTTATTTAGCGCAAGAAATGTTTAATCAATACAGCTCCATCTCAGTCACCCTGTTACTGTCTTGGAGTCTATTAACCCCCACCAGACACACATTCAATAGTGCATTTTATTTCTTCCTACCAGCCAGCGACACGCATCTTGCATTTACAGTGCTATAAGAGTCACAGGGAAATTCACAATTAAGAGATGTAATTAATCCAAAGCCAGATATGAAAAAGGGCACCAATCACAGCAAGAGATCTAAATCTCCTTCTGTCATGCACAGGATAATGATTCATTTCGTTCCCCTTCTTTATAGATCACAGAAGACCTTCTTACTTAAAGGGCCAAGTGCAATATTTTTCTCCTGTCCTTCTTTTTATTGTGATAATGTATTTGGTACATCAGACAATTTCCTGAAGCATCATGAAAAGTGCAAAACAGAATAACATAAGAGTCTGACTGACAAACATAGATAATCTTCATATCCCTAATCAAATTACTTGTTTTCATATCCGGGATATGATATCGCTGGCCAAAATATGTTTGCAAAACCAGAAATATTCTCTGTGGGCACTCTGTAGCATTTCTGTTATCAATTTTAATATGTCTGATTGTATTTCTTTTGGCAAAAATAACTGTCTTCTACTTTTTGGGTAAATTGTCCTTAACAGGATTAGAAAGGCTCAATTTAACTTAGCTGTTATTGGTAACATCTGATGTGCAGGCTGTATTTCAGCACAATTAACAGTTTCTAGTTGTTATGTTATATTGCTGTCAATCTTTAAAAATGGTTGCATGGTTCATTTACAAAATGCATTTCTTGTACGAAGACGGTTTTCCGATCAATATCATATGTACAGTATCTACTTCATACACCACTTAAAATAATACACAAATTTGAGTTGCCTTGTCACTAAAGAAATTATTTTTACCATATCAATACATTTTTTTTCTGCTTAGGCCTGGGGAAAGAAAATGTTTTCTTTTGTGCTGCTCACAAAAATTAACTCAAGCATCTCAAATAAATCAGGCCTCCTCAGCACTAACTGTACACATTCATTTGGTGACTATAATATTCTCCAAAGATCTGAGACCTTTACAGAATTAATTAAAGCTTGAAGCACAGAACACCCTGGGTTCTCCACAGCCACATTTAAATGTCATTTAGTTCATGAGCATCTTGATTAGAGCACTGCTGCTCATTTTAATTATATGAAGGTACAGAATCTGATATCAAATATCAAATAAAAGGGTAAGTTAATATATAAGGTGAAGTTATTCACCAAATACACTTCATTGGAGAAGGAAAACATTTATGAGATCGACATCCACACAATCCGCAGGCTTGTGTTGATGGCCCTGTGATAAATTAATGTTGGTTGGTTTCTGAACTGGACCTGCATGGCCAGTTGGACCTTGCTGTCGTCACAGAGACTTTCTGTCATCTGGCTGCATAGATACACATCCAGCAGATGTTTGTAAAGCCCTGTGATGGACAGAGCAGTCCGACTCTCAGTGCTATCTTGGGCCTTGTTCTGGAATAAGCTCTGAGTGGTAGTGAACCTCAAGAGGAGAAGAATGATTTCACATAATGGATAACATAATGGAGCTGCTGCCTCTGAGCTGTTTTTTATGGTTTGAGCTTAGGGAATGCTGCTTGGTGACAATTGTTAGAGAGAAAATATGTACAGGCATTCACATGAGGTTGCAAGAGTAAATTAGACTGCTGCTGATTTAGATTAACAAGAGAAACGACTCAGGAAAATTTGTTTAACCATGGAGTCATGGTGAGACGAGTCTAAGGGCTATCAGGTGGACCAGGAAAGAGATAAGATAGTCGACAGTGCAGTGCTCAACTGCCAACTGACTAACTTCCCGTAAGATAGAAAGGAAAAGCAGTGTGTGCTTCTCATTGGTTATTAGGGAGAATCACAGCTTCATCTCCCTTAGGGTTAAGAGATAGGATGGGATAAGCATCATTTGCACACCCATCATAAAATTTATACAAAAAGGGAATCCAGTCAGGAAATTAACTTTTTCAGACCAAGTAAGGGCTGGACTGCAAGTTATTAAGGGTTGGTCCATCCTTAGCTTCTCAATTCCCCACAGTTTCATTACCATTAAACAGAAAGTAGGTCTAATGCTACACTAGCAGTTTAAAGAAGATCCGGCACAGATGGATCAATTAGAAAAGACGGAATCATCAATGAAACGTTAAGCTCTAAATGACAAATAATTATGCAAACTCTATCCAGTACCAATTAGTTCAATTATTGTATTAGAGTTACTTAGTATGTTTATTTGCATTAGACACAATTCAAAAATCAGTTAAAGTAGGTTAACAAAGATATACAGGGAGTGAGCACTCTAAGCAGTTAAGAAGTACAGTAGATAAACGTACTTTGCTAGTCTACACACACAGGCTTGTAGGAATGCATATGGTGACCATGGTGAAAGATTACACTAAGCTCCTTACATCTATTTGTGGGTAATATATTATTGTGAGCATACTTTCATGATAATTAATCACAGGCTATGAACTGACCAGGCTAATTCTGGGTGATATCTGCTTAGGGACACACCAGCCAAGCACCTAGGTCAGTCAAGCCCTAACTGTGCGTGCTTACTTGCTCATTTATATTGAACTGTTTCAAGGCAGCAGCATCTCTACAGGAAACACAGAGCATGTGTCATTAATAAGCAGTGCAGAAACCCATGCCACATTGAGGGAAAGAAACATTTATTCAACAACACGCCTGCAACCTCACAAAGTATATCGATGGTGGAAATCCATGGTTTTCATTCATGCACTTGGGGAGTTTATCAATGTCCCGGTCAGGCTGTTTAATTAAAGAGCATCCCCCAATTTTCCTGTCAGAGCTTTTCAAAGCAGTGTACATTTTCCAGGTTATCCAGCTATGTATGAAAAGTACAATTCCCAAATCAATGAGCTGTAACTCACTGGTATTTTTAATGATGTTGCTTCTGTAAACACTGACACCAAAAAAGGAATATGGTCCTGAGCGCTTGGAGGTCAGTTCTTGCAAGTGAAAAACAGATTTAAGGCCATCTCCTGCCGAGAAAACCCTTTTTTAAAACCTGGAAGAGATGGAATAAGATTATAATAAAAAATTAAAGAAATGATAGCTCTAGAAATGAGCAGATATAAAAGAATACACGGATAGAAATAAAAAAAAACATTACTCTACACAGATTGTTTTTCTAGGGCTAAAGTACCAAATGCAATATGAATAATATCTTACATGCTGTGAAATTCAAATTTTGACAGTGCAATATTAATATTAAATATTAGTAATTAAATGGTACACATTGAATCAAATAATCATTAATAATTCAGGAGTCCACTGTTGAGATCACTGAAATAGCAGTAAGTCTTCTTTGTAAAAAGGATTTGTTTAACTGATCACAGGAGCTCCGGTGCTTTGAGATTGAAGGAAATTAAAGAAAAAATGTTTCTAATTTAAAGTTTTCCAACTACAGTACATGGAGTCATGGAAATTGTGTGAAAACACATTTTAAAAGGTGAAGTCATGCTGTATCTGTCAAAACATTTGCTTCCTTGATTATTTCATTAGTACTACCGGGGATGTGTGGGTTTGCATTTCCATAACGTGAAAAAAGCTCTCCCTGATTTTATTACTGTGTCAGTTATGTTTTAAAAAATAAATTGATGTTGTATTTGATTTATTTAATGATGTATGTTCATTTCTGTTTTGACTTACACCGTACAGTGTTTTTAACAAAAGGAAAAAGCTGACAGGTTTAATAATCTGGAATGAATTGTACATCAACATCAGACAATATATTTAAGAGAAGATTATTATCTTGAGTTTACATTCATATTACATAAAAAAGTATTTTTCCATGGGATGTAATATCAAGACGGAGATCATTTTATTTGTTATGTTTTTGTTGAACTCGCGTTTGGGACAGTGAAAATGGATTTGTATGTATTTCTTCACATTCAGCTGTGAGATAGGATGATATTAATGCACAAGTGCTATTCTTGCTGACGGTTGTGAACCTTCGTGTAGTCTTTCCTCCTTCATATTTATTTATTAAATGTCATATTTTTATTGCTTTGGAAAAAAACAAGTCTAAGGAGTGCGGAGTATCGATGGCAGTGTGGTCACCTTTAATTAGCACAGTCTGCAGTAAGAGGATTTGGGAAAGCGCCTAGAATCTCCACATCTTATTAAATACTGCTGGGCAGCTTCAAGGCACACAGTCTCCCAGGGGGAAGAGATCTGTGGAAATGCTATAAAGTACACTGGTGTTGAAAAAGCTTGTGTGGAAAGTACAGTATGAAGTCAGTTCCTCTGTTACAGGTGAAAGATGGTTTTGAAAAATTAAGCCACGTAGAATAATACATACAGTATATGTACACTTTCATAAGGGTCACACTGTGCAGCACATTCAAGATGTGTATCTCTTAAGAAAGTCCATAGATCTACTATTCCTTCCGAAAAGCCTCCTATGCCTGGCTTAAACCTTGGCAAGAGCTACAGTATGATTCTCCTTCGTGAATGAGTGAAAATTCACCCTAGCAGATGTTTTTAACACCTTTGCACTTACACTCAAGTAGCAAATTTGACTAGTTTTTGTCAAAAATGGCTGTGCTCCAGTCTTTAATTATTTAACTGGGCCTGATCAAGGTCATTTGTGAAATGAATATCCTTGGGGAAATACAGCTCTGCATACCATGAAACAGCAGAGAGATCTCCCCACCCCAACAAGCTACAGTCTGTCTTAACACCACAAAAGAATCTGTCTGAAGCAAAACATAGTGTCCTAGTGACCTGACTCCTACATGTTGCCCCAAACTGAATTTCAATCATTTGAAAACCGCTGACTGCCACTCTGGGTCATGTGGAAAATGGGTTAAAGGTCTAATTTTTGAGAAGTGACCCAATTAGTCTCTTTTTACCTGGAGTGGACCCCTGCACAGGTCAGGATACCCTGATCGATCACAAGAGTATCTCGGAAGCACAGCACAGCAAGTACTGTACCACGGGTCAAATTGTATCTGCTGGGTGTTTTGAGTGATATCGTATCATATCACTACCACAGCAGTAAGACGGAAATTAAAAACACATTTAAAAGATTTGTAACGAACACAGTTAAAAGAAGTAATGTTGTAATAAACAACAAAAGAGGGAGGTGTTTACTTGTGGTGTTAAAAATGAAAAGTACAGTATGTGAGAATCACAAGGTGAGCTGCTATCTTATAAAACTGCAAGACCATAATAAACGTGTAACATGTTTACAGCATTCCTGAATAAGACTCCAAGAAATAAATAAAAAACATTGTATGAAAGAAATCGATTGAAATTCAGCCTTGCACATACTAATGTACAGTAGGTAAAACTGTTTCTGCAACATGTTTTTTTCTTACCAATTAAACACATTATGGATGCAGAAACTGCACTTATTTATTATAATGAGAGACCTACTGTATGTGTGATCTCCCCTTACTACCAAATGAGCCAGGTTTACCAGAAAGACCAAAAGATTGAAAGCAACTATGAGGCATTAGTTTAGTTATGAGTATTTCACTTGGTCAATTACTGTAGATTAAATCTTAAACTAAAATAAAATTGGGGTTTCTTTACATTCTTTTAACACATTTTTTTCAAAGAATGAAAGGGGAAAAAAAAAGTCAAGATACAACTAAGATTATATTTCATTTTAATTAGAAGAATCCTCAATTTCATTGCACTTTAGAAGTGCTGGCACATTACAATACTCCTATTGAAATTTAAATCATTAAAAACATTTAAAAAATAAAAGCTTGTGAAAGAGAACAGCCCCAGCTGATCTTCCACAAAAATACCCCAAAATAATGACACAGATCCAACATCTTTATATGTATTCTTCAGCTGAAGCTGTTTTGGTTCCTTCAGAACACTTGCCTGCATTAGTTGCTAAATTAGTCCCAGTGGGATTATTAAATGAGAATCAAGGTCTTGTTCTTAAAATGTAAAAAAAACAGAGCAATAAACTTCTAATATAAAACTGAGATAACCAATAGCTAATAATGTACCCAGGCTATTTCAGGTCAAGACTGAATAATGAATGATGACTGAATAATACAATGGTGAAGTGCAGATTTTAACTCGGAAGATATCCAAATACTTTATAAAATATCATATCAGATAACCAAACTACCACTTCAAAAACTACAAGCCTCAGAGCAATCATGATGGTCTGATTTTGACAGCACCCATACAACAGCATGGCTGGAGCCTGTGACCACCTGGGAAACACAACTTAACTGAAACCCCCCTCCACATTACCTCTTAATTATTCTTTTTAATTTATGGGTTTTGCACAAAGTAACTCATTATACTATGATCGATATCATTATCCTTAGAAACAGTATCCTTTCATACTTTTTTTTTTTGTACCCATAGCCTGCTTCAATATTTTCAACGCAGCATGATTAAATGTCCCTAAACTCACCTATGGTCACGAACTTTGGGTAGTGACTGAAAGAATGAGATTGTGAGTATAAGTGATGGGAATGAGGTTTCTATGTAGGGATGCTGGGATTACTCTCTGTGGCAGGATGAGGAGCCCGGCAGTCCAGGAGGACCTTGGAGTCAAGCCGCTGCTCCTCCAGATCGAGACAAGCCTGTTGAGGTGGTTTGAGCAGCAAGTGAGGATACTTCCCACTGGAGGTGTACTGTACCACTGGGAAGTGACCCAAGGCAGACTGAGGACACTCCCTCGACTGGCCTGGGAATCCCTGAAGAGCTGGAGACTGGTGGCTGGAGACTGGTGCTGGGGAAAGGGAAGTCTGCTCTGCTCGGCCTGTTACAGTACCTCCTCACCAGGAGTCAGAAAATGAGATGAGCATAATAAAAAGTTCTAGAGCATGAATACAAGACACGTTGATGGTAAGGACGACACAGTCAGCTCATTAGTGTTCATAATTCTAGACGTTAAGTAAGCCTATCATGACATTGGGAAAACAATATGTATGTGAAGGCTCCCAGCATGTCTTCCTCCGGAACTTGTCCTGAAAGTCGATTCCATACATTGATAGATTCATAATTCTATGAGTAAAAAGTGTTTTCCAAGGTTCACCACAGGACTGACTTTTAACTGACAGGACTGACTCTCCTCTGTTGTATTCACTGCACTTGCAATGTCTTTTGTTGACCTCAATTACATTTTTCTCTTAAAAACACTTATTGAGCCTCAAACGTTAAGTTCATGTGACAACGCCTATCAAAATTTTCCATGTACCCTTGGCTTCTCATCTGATATTCCAATGAGAACAAAAGATGAAGGCATCTAAATCTTGATGAATCTTTGCTCTTTAGGGATGAGGAAATGAATGAAGCTCCAAAAACATGAATAGAAGATTAGACAATCATCATCTGGAAGATGGCCTGAGATCACCTCGGAATACTACTGCTGAAGTGCTGTCTGCTCACAAGTGATTGATCATCTCAAGCAAACAGAAACAAGGATTAATGATTCCAAAACCTTAATATGCTGCTAGACCTGAGACAGCTTAGACAGGGTTAAAGAATTAGTGCTGTGCTATCCATCTACGCATCTCTTTATAAACTGTTCATTGCATATACAATATGATGTACTGTAATTCCATTTCAAGCTACACAAAGGGCTCAGTGTAACATTTTTGACCAGTAGTACTGGCATGCATATCAATGGTAAATCTTAAGTCAACGCTTAGGAAAACATAACAATAAAATACCTGCTGGTTTGCATATTCAATTTCTCCCACCCCCAAGGCATAACATTACACAAGACTGAATAGTTTAAAAACTGACAAAATAGACGATATGATTTCATTACGGTTTAAAGCTCAGAAACCCAACAGTTAAGATGATTTTCATGATTTTGTTCAAGCTACTTGCATCATTACTATACAAGTGTGTAGGATAGAGTGGGAAGGTTTGTTTTTTAATGAAAGGCTTTCCAGCCTCTATTAAAATGCAATGGCTCAATTTGGCAACCAATCTCCTTTAAGCTATTTTCAAGAGGATGCACATGAGATAAGGATTCATGTATTAGGCTGCGACATACTGTTGCAGTCACAATCATACTAAAAAATAATGCTGTTTTCCATCATATCTCTATCAGCTCTAACCAAGACTTTCCAGGCGTGTAGTACACTAAAATAGTGACAATTTGTCCATCCAATACCAACCCTAATAACTATTCAAATGCTACTGTAGCACTAGAAGGTTGTTTCAGCTCAGATAATTCCTTTTTAGTAATATATGACAAATTGGAAAGGAATTTCAAAGTTCAATAAATCCAGCCTCTTCCTATTTCAGAGGTAAGGTAAAACAGGACTACAGCTAATAGTGTTTTTAGAGGAAAGCAAAGAAATGTGCTGTCACTGATTGTGTTGTTTCTATGTATAGTATTTCAAGCTAGTATGGCATAGTGTCTGTCCAAACTGTTTTTTTGTTCTTGTCAAAGCAAGATGGAGGAGTGTTCTGCAATTCAGCCCCTAAAATCTGCATCTTCTTCTTGATACATAACATGAAGATGAACAGATTCCAAAAGACTATTTATTAGAGAAAAAATAGACTAGTGAGATGAAAAATTGATCTTGATGTGCCTACATAATACATATTTTCATTAAATATTGTGATCTATTAGCAAGATTATCTAATTTGCTTTCCTAAATCTCCAGACTGCCAGTATATGTTACAAACATCTCTTTCAATGAAAAGGCAGCATTACTCATTCTTTTCATGAGTATGATCTGTTGTGTGATAAATTCAATTCAGAAAAAAGCATAAACAGCATAAACGGAAAGAAAAAAAAACATCACAAAGTAATTTTTATTTTTACAAGAAACTGGTATTACTTTTAATCTGTACATTATTTTCCCTATCTTCTAAACTTTTCTGAAACAGAAAAAAAAACTGTCACTATCAAATCCTGGCTGTAAGAATTGTTCCACCTCTGCTCTAGTTGACAACTGTGCCAGTCTCTGTTATCTCTGCCTTCTGAACTATACAAAGCTAACAGCATTGCTCTTAAACTATGTTGATCCTAGAGTGAAAAACCCTGGGGGCTCAGAATCACTGAAGAGTCGGTCTGCAATGCTGCAGAAATTCTCTGGGATTATGGGAAAAATATGATGCTAATTAAAAGTCCATCTCTAAAAGCTTCCAGAGTCCTTTGGTCAACATCAACTTGCCAGTCTCTCTTAGTTAAAAAAAAAAACACTCTTCATGCATTTTTATAGCAAAATATTGTAGCAAACCAATCAATAACAAAAATACTCATGTCAGTTAATTATCAGTTATTGAAGTGCACAAAGCTTAATCTGTTTTACTATATTTCTTATCAGAATATTAGTATAGATTTTAATGTGCAAAGAAACATTTGCCAGATCTAGGGTTTGACTAGTAAAGTGTTTGTAAAAGAGATGCTGAGTACTGAGTACAACCTTCATGTGAAGAATAAAAAGCATGCATACAGTATGTTTAGAGAGCAGAGATCCTGCTGTTCCCTTGATGTCAGAGAGACATGTTTTCTAAATATTAAAGAGATATCTAATTTACTCACTTGCTATTCGCTTATAGCAAGTAACTTATAAATCACTTCCTTTATATTATCAGGAAATGTGCATTGCAGGCACATACTGTACAAGACACAACACAAAACATAAAACATTTAACACAACATGAAACTGTTAACAACTAAAAAACATACATGCATTAGACGAGGAAAACAATTTAGCAGCTTACGTACTGTAATCTTTACAATCATGAAAAAACAAACAAACTGGGTCATCATTGTGTGAGACAGATGACAGAGTTTAAACTCCATCTATGTTTTACAGAATCATATGAAAACCTTTATCCATGAGCCTTTGATGATGATGAGCTAGTGCTGAATTCTAAATATTTTGATGGAACTGCTAGCACATTTCAGTGCTGTGAGCTGCTTTTTAAATTATTGCTTATATAACAAGAACAAAAGCATTGATCAGACTCTAAGCAGCTTCACTGACCTGTACTCTATAAACAGAAACTCTAGGGCAGGCACAACATTTTACTGTATATCTTAATTAAGCTTGCAGTTTTTGAGTAGGAATGGATGAATTTACTTACATACTGTACATTCTAATGCTCAAACCCATTTGGCTGGTGAACAATGGCCTCACTATGAAGACTGGGTCCTATACAGTGGCTGGAAAGACACACTGGAAGCACACACATTGATATTCACTACTGGTCCTGAAAAGCCTCAGCAATGCATTTGTAGAGGGATTTCAGGGACTAAAAACTAGGAACTAGTTGTATTTAAGACCAAATAAGTTAATAATTGACTCTAGCTAGTAAGAACAAACCAAAAGACCTTGTAGCTCCAGTATGAAGAGTGAAGATCACTGAGTTACATGAAGTGATACACAACAGGAACATCATCCTTCAGCCAGGAACATCCTGTAAGAACAGCTGATCTTTTTTTGTTATCTGAAAGTTTAACTGTGTCCTCTATTTTGTGTTTCAGAGTCATTGGGAAAATACAAACCGGAGGGCACAAGTGAGAAATAAAATGAAAGTGCTTTTAAAACCAAGGACAGGATGCACTGAAAAAGGTTGTAGGAGTCTGGAACAAGCTACTGTACATACCCTGCCATGATATTTAAGCTTCTTCCATGGAGAGGTTGGATAAGATCCTTGCATCACTTAGCTACTCATTCTGTACTGTTCTGCATATGTAAGTACAGTACAGTATGTATTAGGTGAGCTGGAGGTGGTCTTTGTGTTTAAGTTTACTGTCCAAATTTAATTACCAGAACAGGTGTTTATCACAGTCTGTGATGACTGTAGTGTATGAAGAGACCGTTACAATACTATCTACTGTATATAATGTAATGCTAGTCTGCATTCTCCAGAGAAATGTGTGCACTTAGCTAACCTGAGGAGACAAAAATGCTGTGGCCACTCAATTGCAGATATCAGCACTGAGACACCACTTCATAATACAAGAAACTGTCCTTAATGGTGGTGTAAAGGGTGCCCCCAGTGATTTTAACTCACTGGAAAAGAGTGGAAATGAAAGGTTCTCAGAGCCTAATTAAAGAATAACACTCACAAAGTTGTTGTTTTCTGTAAGTCCTCATTCTGCTGTTTGGATTAATAAATCTATAATATGAAGAAAAAAGGAAGCCAACATTCATATTTGAAATGTTCATGGTTTTCTAATATTTATTAAAGCCTTACACATCATGAATCTCATTTCTTCAAAACAAGACTAAAAACATCAAAGCACAAAACTCACAATGCACTGCATGAAATCTTTAACAAGCATTTTTTAATGAGTAAATACGTCCTTTAAGGAGAAAGATGTGATTATTTTACTACTTTCTAGCACAACACAACTTAAATGAGATAAGTTGGAATGGGAAATAAATTGCAAGGGCATTCAATTACTGAACATGGCGTTTAAGGTCATAGTCAAGGGATCACGGCTCAATAGAAACTTGTAGATCGGTCAGTCCATGTATTTGGGCTGTATACTGCATATGAAACTCAATGGAAAATCTCCAGAATAGGCAATAGATTAGGCAAGACTGAAGATTATAGCAAGGCACACTCAAGCAGATGGCAGGCTTGAATTTGAATCCTGAAGTACAGATGTTTAAATACGAGGCAAGAAGTGTGGCTCCTTGATAAATACTATGACAGGTGCTTTTGCCCATTCAGATTAAAAAGCTCTGTGATAGGGCAGCACCTGATCATTTGTTGTTGAGGTTGTTTTTCATTTGTGCTTTTTGTTGTTTTTTTTCTGCGACTCGGGGCACACAGAATGCAAGCTCCCACAGACAGCTGGTGAGCTAGCATTCACACCTTAAAGGCCTACCAAGGACTACATATAGTAACAAGACTTTAAATATTAACAGTGACTACTCCATTTTATTATTAGTATTAAAGGCCTTGAACTGCATTTTTGCATTCTGGAGCACAATTCTTAATGATATCCAGACCTTAAAGACAGCACTTTCATGTCTGCCTGTGGGCAGTATTTTAACACCCTGTCCCCACTGCAACACAAAACAACACTCCCCCTTCACCTTGCAAAGAGAGAAAATGTTGTCTTACTGGCAGAGAGTTTATAAAAGTAAAGACACCAAGGACAGCATGCCCCTTGCTACTTTCTATAATACCATAAATATGTTCAACACATAGAGAGTTAAAGCACTTCTTTTGTCAACAGTATGGCTTTAACAAGCACTTCTGCTTGACTACGTTTGACACTTTGTTAGAAAGCTCATAACACATTGAGGAGAAATAGCAATATCCCTCAACATAAGTCACAGAGATGAGAGTCACCATTAAAAAAAGAATAAAATAAAAAAGTCAACTGAAAGGATACTTAATTGTCAATCTGAATTGATGTTCTAAAATTCTTATTATTATTATTGTTGTTATTGTTGTTCTTATTCTTAGCATTATTATTACTTATTTTGTTTCTCTGCCAATTGCATTTCTTGAAGGGGTGTCACTTCAAATCATTGTCCACATGCAGAATGTCCCCTCGCAGATAAATTCATCACAATTACCAAACCACTGCTAAGGAGGGAAATTAAAAATAATATTATTAAGAGATCAAAACAATGAGACGCTAAAAACCCAAATGGGTAATTTGTAAATTGTGTAATTTTAGGGCCCGTAAAGAAAGTATCAGTTACATTTTACATCAATATAAAATCTATTATTAAATTCTATAGCTAGTACCCCCAATTTGGTAAAGGCAGTCTGGTAAATGTTTGGTCCAGTGATTGCATTTATGCATGGTTCCAGTTTTGAAGTATAATATAAATAAAAAGTAAGACGGTAAAAAAAATTGTCTTGTTCTTAAAGGGAAAGAGAAAGGTACTGAAACACTTAGAAGCTAAAAGCATTTAATAATTTGAATTACATGATGTATTTTCAAGAATATGAGCCTATGCTGATACATGTAAGCAATCTTGCAGTTTGATTTGCACAGATTTGATTTTTAAAAACTTCCCATTAGTTGCAGTACTTTAGCTCTAATTGTCTGAACTCTAATTATCTAAGTAATTCACTTCACCCCATAAGCATTCAATTAGTGGGTGCTACTTATTTCTATGAAAATAATGACTATCATACAGTACCTCTGCAGAGGCATCTTTTACCAGGATATACAGTATTACCAATGCAGAAAATTGTCATGTACATGCTCAGGTAAGGTAAGAGTTAAGAAGGCTGCCTATTGCTGCTGTGAGACTCCAGGGCAGGCTGAGAGCTATGGACTAAGCCTCAATGTGGATTGTTCTCCGAGTTTTACTATCTGGGTTGGACAGCAATCTGTAGACTTGAAACATTCCAGCCCCTAGACTTGGTGACCAGCAGGCCAGCATGTGTCTTATTGAATAACATCAAATGGAAGGCAAGAACCACACAAACACTCACAAAAACCCCAAGAATTCCCTGAAAGTAATATCCTACAATAACATTGTGGAAGGAGAGAATTTGAAACCTATGCCTTCTGGCTCGATCTTAAGGATTCATACCTACAGCATGCACACTATGGTGAGCTGCATTTAAGTCTTAAGCCCCACAAATAGAATTTATGGCAGATGTGACAAGTTTATAACTAAAGCAATTTTGACTTGAACTAAACATCACATGGTCCTGTCCAGACATAAATGAGGTCTTGAGGCTGCACAGCACTGTGACTTTTTAATTCACATAATTCATAACATTCTGACACCAGAGCATGCCATGAAACTACAAAAGCTCTGTTTACTGAAGCATAAGTCAAGCTGCAACCTGAGGCCTTTAAGAAGTAGTCATGCAATTCCATACAGTGAAAAAAAATATTTGGTATTTGACCAATCTTGAAGGTTTGAATATAAATGGAAAATACTATATTGTAAACCTTTATATATGACAGCAATTCTCAATCCAGGTCTTTGTCACCCCGGTTCTTGTTTCAGCTCTGGATTTTCATCAAACACTGAGTTTTTTTTATCTATGATCATTCTAATCAAATGAAAGGATGAATGAGATATACAGTACAGTACTGCATTTGCAAAAGTCATATTTTGCAAGTGCCTTGCGAAAGTATACATTTTTCCAATCATATCCCAGCTTGATGAATGACAAAAAATGTACACAGTTTTTTTTTAATTGACTATTTTTCCATCAACAGTTATTCTGGTCAAGCCAAATATTTCTTTAAGGATGAAAAAGCTACGTGTTAGCTAACACTGCAAAGAATAATCTAAAAAAATACATTTTTCCAAATTCTGTTTACATCACCTGTTGTGGAAAATCATTGGAAAGGGGTGAATACTTTTGCAAAGCACTGTACGCAGAAATGGAGGATATCTGCTTTACAATATGTGGTGCTTTTAAAAATTGGACTGGACTGTATAGCAGATAGATCTGACATTAATTAACAATGACATTAATAACCCACGACTGCTGCTGTGAGATGAGTCCGATCCTGAATCCATCAATGGCTTAGACATTTTGAAAGAATTACACATGAGGCATCATGTACAGTACTAAACTATCATCCATTCATTTTCCAGCCACTTTATTTGGTACGGTGTCATGGTGGAGTTCAAGTCTAACCCAGCGAGCAACGGGCTCAAGGCAGGATACATCCTGGAGGGAACAGACATGCACACTCGGACCAATTTTCACCAGAGGCCAATTAACCTACTGTACAAGCATGTCCTTCGACTACGGGAGAAAACTAGAACGCTGTGTGAATGTGGGGAGAACATACAGACCAAGAATTCAAGAATTCTCAGTTTATTAATCAGACAGTGAATTACTACAGAAACATGCCCTGTAACTGCACCTGGCGTAGGTAATAAGTCAGGATTAGTCTGCATAATCTCCCAGAGCGAATTAGTATTAATTTTACTGCAGTGCTGGAAGCACTTTACACAGATGAAATCAAAACAAATGTTTCCAAATATTTCAGATGCTCTTAGCATTCTACAGACGTGATGATTATGTCTTTAAAAATAAGGTTGAAGAATTTATACTACAAAGAAACTTGAAAATATAAATATAATATTTAAACAGGACTTGCTAGTTTTCGTTTTCCAAGACAATGTAGCCAGCAGGACCAAAGAATAAAACATGTATCAGTTGATGTTAAATGGGAGGAAAACTGAGTCAAAATTCAAGTAACAAATCCCAATAAATGTCAGGGATCATAAGGAATCAGTGAGGTAAATATCTTCTGAAGCCTGTGGAGTCTCACTACTGACTGCTGAGATAGGAAATGTGTTCCACAGTGTAACAAGGAATGTCCTTCTAAATGCCCTTACCCACTGGCTTCAGATAGAATAATATCACAGCTGTACTCATAACTCTCCAAATGGGTGACTCTAGCCCAGTCATCTAGTCACACTTAATACAGTGTCACAGCTCAGTTTTCAAATGATTTATATTGTGACAAGTTAATATCTCCGCTTACCTAACTCAAGACCTTTTTACTAGAGTCCCGTCAGGGTTTTTTTTTCTGTTTTCTTTTAATGGTAAGGCTATTCATCTTGTTTGACTGCTAGCACTTTGAAGAACATGCTCAAACTGACAGAGCAATTATACAACCTCATCTATCAACAGATCGATGCAATCAATAGAGGGAGTAGCAACTGGAAAAATACATTTCAAAAAGTCTTTGTTCAGCCTCTGTATAGTCTTCAATATGTAATCAACATGCCACACGTCCAGCTCAGCAGTGTGTTATTGGCCTTCTATCTGGCAGGTACAGCTATAACCCTTACACAACCTCTTTTAATGAAGAACAGAAATGCTGCACAATAGATTGAAATGAATCCTGCCCTCAAAGCAACATATAGCAATTCACTATTCACTCCTCATTTCTTATTAATAACTCTAAAGAAAAAAGGTGTTTGTTGTGATCTGTAGCCTGCATAGCACCAACAAGAAAGAACGTACCACATTTGATGAAACCTTATTACCAACAAAACCTTAAGTTTCACAATGTATAAAATCTGGACTAAAATAGGGTTCAAAGATGGTAGCTCCTGGGCTGAGACAACATAAGATGAGGTTTTTCTTATCAAAAAAGGTTCCTCTGGCAGAATTTCTACAAAGAACGCTCTTGAATAAGAAATATTGCATTTTAGAATAAGGAAGATCAGACATATCTATCATTATCACTTTGCTTAACTGACTCTTTTATCCAGAGTAACCCAGTACACCTATACTACATACAACAGGGCATGTTAGTGCAGCAATCTGAGCATACCACTTCCCTCAAATATCCTGTGCAACAGCTGTACTCCACCCAGGATTTCAACACCCAACCTTCCAGCTACAACCCTAACCAATACTACACAAACCAATACTGCCTGAAAAAGAATGCCACATTCACAGGGTATTTATAGAGTCTCACGGTCTCCTCCAAAAAGAATCTATCTGTGACTATTCATCCGATTTCCAGGAAATTCTCAGTATACACACATGCAGACATGGGCATGCAAATGACAGTGGAGAAGAAACAGCACTTGAAGAGATACGGAGAGCCACTAAAGTGTGGTTGTTCTCAGGGAATGACTGCAAGAATGTACAGTATAACCACCCTGTATATTATAAAGTTTCCAAATGTTTTTACTTTGTTGCAGTTTGGGGCAATTTTTGTGTTGACACTGAACAAGTCTACCAGACTTCAAGGGTTGAGTTGCACCTGAAAAGCAAAGCGAGGCTCACAAACCGAAGATCTGTAAATTACGTGCATAAGCATAATAAATCAAACACTACTGTAAGACATGCAGTACGTTGAAAGGTTTAGAAATTTGGGGGAAGCCAGGGCTGCCGGATTTGCACAGGAGGGCAGCAGTGCATATCATCGTCCATTCGTTATCTGACAAGTTGATTCCTTGTGTGGGCAGGCAGGCAAGGGGAAAGGCAATGAGACAGCATAGTGCAGTGCTCTCTCATGTGGAGCCAAACCACTGTTTTGCATTTCCATCTTACCTTGAAAGAGATTCACATCCACCTTTTCTACAACAAAAACAAACAGTACACCATCTTAACTCGGAGAAACGTAAAACAACGAACAGCAGGCCTTGGCTTCACGAAACTGTTGCTGCGGGTGATGTCCACCATTTGGAACCACCGCATAAAACTAACTCCAGAAAACCATAAAACCTTGAATTATTTTTGCATATATCATGTTTGAATTTATTATACCATTCTCTCTGCAACTTAATCCAAATTGACCAACATTAACATTGTCATAACTCAGCAAGCAGCAAAGATTTGATATGTCAATCTCAAATTTCAGCTTCCTCAGTAGAAGAGCCATAATGATAATGAGAATAAAGATATTTGTAATCATTTTAACAGTTATTTAATAATAGATATTTTGGCAATAGGTCATAGCAAAATGTTAAACAACAATTAAACAAAGCTTTCCCAAATATGTGCTCTGTTTCCCAAAAAAGCATTGCACTCCATTCATTTCTACAGTTTTTTTTTTAAACAGTCTCATTATTCATACTATTTGTTACTTATGGAACACATTCTCATTTTTTGTTCAAGTGTATTGTAATATTACCAGAACAAAAAAAAAGAATCTAGAACAAAGGGAAAATATGGAAGATGAGTTTAAAGCTCTAGAACCAAAAGGGTAGGATTCCTAGACTTCTAGTCTATGAAGGGAAGGTCATGAGAAGAAAGCTGTAGAGTATGCTCTCTTGCAGATGTACTGAGAGGAGTCTGTTCAATGCCTACCTGTGATGTCTGTTTGCCTGTCCTCTGACTCTTCATCAGCCTGCAGTTTCCGTTCAGTGTCTCTGACCTCCGGTACATAGAAGTCACTCTGGCGAGCAAGAGGGCTCATGTAGTGAATCAGGTCTCCCCGGTAAATCTCAAGGAAGGGGTGAGCACACAGCTTTCGCTCCTGGGAAAGGAAAGAACGGAAACAAAGAATGGCTCAAACATTTGTCTCTCCTGTCACAAGGCCCACCCATGTCCCCAAAACCGTTGAAAGAACGTCTTAGAAGGATTCTGCAGTATTAAGAGCTGCCAGCCATTGTTACTACTCATTATTCATATTCCTTCATAGAGATTTCTCTCAGTGAGCATTATAATGTCCCCCTCACTTCGCCACTGACTGCATAATGGAACGAGAACTGAAGGCTGAGTCACTCAATTGACTGGAGAATTGTAATGTTTAATTGAGCTTATAAATAACTGCTATCTTCAGGGGTGTGCAATTAATTTGGTAAATACGTGCTGGTTTAAAAGATGTATTTTAATAACTTCTGATAGGTTCAGAAAATTCCCCAGGTGCGGGGAACTTGAAGTTCAAGTTCAAAAGCACAATGCTAAAAAGCCCTCAGGTACGTCAGCAGAAAATAGTGACAACTCCAGGCACCGTGAATCAAAATGTTTACTGGGCTTACAGAAGACTTTGGTAATATCATGCATAACACAGTTTTAACATGTCTGTTCAAAAACTAAAAGGGTTTTTAATTGAAAAGACATTGGGCTTTTCAGAACCAAAAAGGTTTGCTCAAATTTAACTGTACTTTAGGTATCAGATGTATGCACTAAGCACAGAAGTAAAACTTTCAAATAATGTCATCACACTATCTGAATTACTGTAGTCTCAACATCAGGTTTTCCTACACAGGAAAAGAGCTTTATTTCTGTATCTGCTCTTGTCAGATTTGTTTTGCTGTTATTGTTTCTTCCTTGATTTCTGGTCAAAAAAAGGTCATTTTTGAAGTACAATTTGTAAACAAATAAGAACAATATGTCCCTGATTTAGCAAAACGCATTATCTAGAGCTAGTTTCATCAAATGAAACGCAGTGGTATGCATTTTCAGAGTGCGGCCTGACTCCAGGCGAAGCCTACAGCACAGGAAAGGTGAGGCCCAGTTCGGCTATACCATGTACAGTATATCGCCTTCAGGAGCCAGCCTGGATATCGCACTGACTTAATGGAAAGAGCTTCAACTGAATGTGTTCGCTACAGCTGCCCCGATCTCCCACCAGTTCAGTCATCTGTATCCTCAGCATGCAAGCAGCTGCCTGTCAGTGGGCTTCAGGAGCATTCGTCCTGCAGAGAACCTGCTGCGTTTCCACTCCACAGAGCGCCAAGCAGCTGCCTCCAACTTATTTATTATTTTAGTTCTTTACACAAACTTCAAGTGAAATCAGACTCCCAAGGAAAGCTGCAAGAGAGAATGAAACTGTCACCACTTGGGCACTTCTGCCATTAAATACTGAAGAGCACTTGCGCCAGTGTTAAAATTCTATTTCTTTCCTTACGGTCATGAAATATAAATTAGCCTGAAATGTGGTCATCATAATAACTACTTTTATAACTAAAATGGTTTATATTTGGGGAACAGTGCTCCTTACGGTATTTCAGCATATTCACGTTAATACCATGAGGTTTATTGATGTAAAGTGGATTGCTTTACCTAAAAATTGGCAGCGAGAAAAAAACCTTGAAAATGTCAAATGCTTACAACATGACAACAGGATTTCAGAATCTCTGTATTACGATAGTGGAGGGCACTTAGCAGAAGAGGAAAAGTCTGATAAGTGGGATTCAGATAATTGCAATTCTACGGGACTGCATTTGAAACGAGATAGAAGCTGCACCTCCATTCATGCATTTCCCCATCACAATTCAATTGTGGATGCTCCTTACATCTCTTCCACTACCCCCTCCCCCAATATATCCTCTGATCTTGAGTTTGATAGTTTTATTTAATGCATGAGTAACCTTTCTTGCTGTATCCCTGAATTGACTGTCCAAATTAAAACTACGTTGTTCTTTTCTGTCGGCTTTCTGAAAAGAGAAACTACCCCAACGGAGACCATTAGCCGACTCCCAGTTCATTAACTTTTAATTTTGTGCAGTTTTGTTATGCAGTGCACACAACTGATTACTGAACGCTTACCACATATAGGTTTAGAGCGAAACAACTTGCCCCAATTAAATTGCACTTAATGAGAGCATTTAATTCTGCCACAGACGAGACACAAGCAAGACTCAGCTAAAAAAAAAACTGAATTTTCTGATACATAAAAGGTGAGGGCAAAATATCAGAGAAATTTTGCATTTGAAACTAATTAGGATGCCCCTTCAGCCAAATTGTAGTTCCGTTTTTATCTATATAATTGTAGTCACTCAGGAAACTGCTGAAAGGTGATTTAACACTGATGTTCTGTTAAATTGATCTCACACAAGCTACCTATACTGTATCCTATTGCAGCTCAGCTGGAACAAGAAATATTCAATTTCAGAACACTTTATTTCTCTACATTTTAAATTATATGTGCAAAAACTTTCACAAAGTTTTGTCGGTTTTTCAGGTCTGCCACATGGCTGTTACAGTATGTGATGTGCAACCTGTTCCTTAGAAATGGAGAATTTGTTTAAACTTATGTTTCTAACAAATACGGACTTTAAATAACATCTTCTGATCTTAAGCTATTCTAAAACAGATATTATTCCTCATGCTTACTGAATTAAACTTTTATTTCTTCAAAGGCTTTTACTGTGTTCTGGGAGTGGGGCACAAGCAGGGCAAGGACAGTTAATGTCTTCTTGTGGCTGTTTTTAAAAAAGTTCACCGCTGGCTTTAAACACCCCTGTGACTGATCAAATCCTAACATCATCGCACAATACTTCTGAGTTCTGTTAAATAGTGATCTTTTTAAAATGAGTACGAATGTCTTCAAGGTATAGTTCTTAATTTCAAGAACACTTAGACACCAATCATAGAAGACCATCTACTGTACATTTAAAAAATGCCTTTCTTTAGTATGGAGGTTCAGAAATCTAGTTCATGGCGCAGTGTTAATAATCTGTTCATGCAAATACGAGAATATCTCATGATTTACAAGGCAACGATACAGGAATCAATCTTGCTTCTAATGTGTATGTATACTGTATCTAAGGAACAAGTAATAGGTTTATTCCATACTGAAAAGAGAAGAAAAAAAACACAACGTTTCAGCTGTGGAGCATTATGTACTTTATCTATAAAATAGGGAAATTAGCTCTTGCCCTTTTTCAACACAGAATTCCACAGTGTTGTGCTACTCTCCAAGAACGTTTCTTGGAGTACCTGCACTACTGTCCAGCATCACAGATAATTTCCAGTGAACTAAACGAGCATTAAGATTGAGAGAAGTAACAAATATTAAGATTGAGAAAACCTCCCAAGGCAAATGTGAACCCAGATCTCCTCCAATAACCTGAACATTTCAAATGGCTGACTGAGTTCTTATTCTACATGCTATTTTACTCACTTTCCCATGTGATGAAAAATATATACAGTACTTGCCTATGCAGCCAGCTTCCTGGAGCAGGCATAAGAATGGTACCTTACTACCACTGAATGGAGCTAAGTGTGCTCCAGCTAGAAAACCTGACAAACATGGCTGGGATGAAAATGTGGACCTTCCAGATGTCAGTCACAAGCTACGAATTTAGAGTTTAAGCTGTTAAAAAAGAACATTATAACCTAGTTAAAATATGTCCTTTGGCCTTATCAATGCTACATCCCATGATAAACTACTGAGAATCTGGATTTTATTTTTGCTATTTCTGCAACCTTGGTGGCTCTTGGAGGCTCATGATGGCCTTTAATTTGGAGAATGGTGTCCAAACTAGAGGCCATCATGGACAACATCTCCCATCCCCTCTATGACAGGCTTGTAGAAATGAAGAGCACATTCAGCAATAGACTGATTCATCCACGGTGTGACAGGGAGCGCTACAGGAGGTCATTCTTGCCTTCTGCCATAAGATTGTACAACCCATCCACCTTGCGTCTGGGCAGAGGCAACATTGACAGTGACCTGTTTCTGGACTGAACGCATCTACACATCTACTGCTACATCTGTTCTCTTTCTTTTCCCGTTTACAACCGTTTTTTGTGCAATACCCAGTTTTTTGTGCCAGGGACCCATGCAATACATTTATATTTATATCTATATCTATATTTATATTCATATGTGTGATACGATTTTTCTGCGTACTGTTCTGTTCTACTTTTTACGTTCTACACTCTATGTGTGTCCAGACTGTGAGTAACTCTTTTAGTGCTCCCCTCACTGCACTGATTGTATTGTATGTATTGTACTATTACTATTATTGTATCATTCGTTACACTGTGGCTGTGTTGTCTGTGTAAAGCTGCTGCTGCACTGCAATTTCCCTCACGGGATCAATAAAGTATCTATCTATCTATTTCATTTACCTTGCAAATGTAAACCTACAGCACTTTCTACTAGTAGTATTTTAACATTATTCAATACCCCCCCCCCAATGTATGATGATTTTGAGAAAAAACAAATATTGCAAGCCACTTTAAGAAAATATAATAAAATTTCTCTTCTAGCTCAACTGTGTCAATTCTTCGTCAATTTTCATCAACTGAAATGCAAATATTCAGACAGATATCAGAATGCCTAGCAGAGAAGCGTTTAACTATATATCCAATTTCATTTTTTGCATATATGAGCTCTTACGTTTCTTAAACATGTACGCAAAGCACCATTTAGTATCATACTAGTGCTGTTTAATCTTCATTAGAATTGTCTGAGTTGATCAGTGTGATGTGCTACAGTTTTTCTTTCTTCCAGATGAACTATTTAGCCAATTTACTTTACAGTCCACTTCCACTTTTTTACTAATATTTACATTTTAATACTTTTGCAAGTACTGTAATATGGATTATTATCACTCCTTTATCAAAAAGGTTTTTGTTCCTGGTCAAGATCTCAGAAACCTGGAGTTAAGATTATGGATGCATGAGGCACAAGAAAGGACCGCACCCATGACATGAGGCCAGTACATCTCATAGGCAGTAAAAGGTTACACGGTTCATTTAAATATAGCTACATATAAGCTTCAGATTTTATTTAACATCACATGCATCACCACATCCTTTGTCAATATGACCTTCCATGTCATTTCAGAAAGTCCCTGCCCTACAACACCTTGGTGGACAAGTAACTGTGACCATGAGGTGCTGGTGTCATATCAATGTGCGGGTTGGAAATATGCATCTGGGATATTCTTAATAGGCTGCTAAGTGTTTTTTCTATGTTTACCATTGCATTGAAACATTAAATCAGAAACGAGATCAGCAGAATAAATGTAAAAGATGTTTAAGTTAAATTAATAACACTGTAATTTAGATATTTCTAATAAGCCACACATTTCAGGCAGCCAGTTGACTCTTCTGTCCAACTCCACATACTGTTTGTCACTGGTGTACTCGTGAGTACATCATTACATAATTACAGTATATATCCATCCATTTTCTAATGACTTTATCCAATACATGGTAACAGGGGAGCTGGAGCCTTTCCCTGCAAGCAATAGGCACAAGGCAGCATACTGTATACCCTGGATTGAACACCACTCCATCGCAGAGCACACACAAACACACACACTCACTCCAGGGCTAACCTTCCCAAAAGCCCATTTAACCTGCCAGTATGTCTTTACACCATTGGGAGGAAAAGGGCATACCCAGAGTAAACCAATGCAAACATGGGGCCAACACACAACCTCACCACACATACTGTAGCACTTCAGGAATTGAACCAAGGCGGAAAAGCTAATCACATCACCACCATATCGCCTACATCTGTACTGTATATATTACATAAAACAAACATGAATCAATGCAATCAGTTTGCACAAAAAACATTTACTTACAAAGTTCATATATTTATTTGAACACCGAATAATAAATGAGCCACTGTTACACTATAATCTACTGTGAGTATATAAACTATGGCAATACCGTCTAGTAGGTACAGTATTTCAGTGTTCCTTCATCAAAAGGCCAACTTAAGCAATCAAAACAAAGATAAGGCCATTCTAATGATATTGTTGGAACAATAATTTGCTGCTATTAAACTTTTTTTCACTTGAATCTTGCCTTGTCGAAAAAAAAATGGTTAAATGTTCAGCTCAATGCTGAAAACATCCATTATAGACAGTATAACAATTCCTCCTGCAGGAACAATGTCTACGAAAACAGGAAAGCGATTTCACATCACTCCTGTTCTAGAAAGTTAATGGACACAGAAAGACCAAAATGAAAACTGATGTGTAAAAATAAGCTGCAAACTGAAGTGTGACGATGCTAATTGATGCTTGCTGCTGTGTGCTGACCTTTAAGTGCTTAGCTCTTACTGAGAAGACTTAATGGCAGGTCATTTAAAGACAAGCAAGAGCTATGTAGGGCAAACAGTGAACTAGCCTTAAAGACATGCTTTGCTAAAGATCTCTGAGCTGTCAGGGACACTAAAACTAGATATTCATTCTTGTATAAATTCTTTCTCCCAACAAAATTCATCTTTTTAACTGATAGATCTGGTCGAGCTGCTAGATTTGGAGTTAGAAAAGACACTGTCTGAATTTGGGTCAGCTGTTTTATAGTTTATGAATCCTATTTGGACTGTATTGAGCAGCTTTCATCTCTTTGAATATAATTAATAAAATGCATTGTGGTGCATTTCTTTGAGGAAAGACCTTACATTTCAGGACACAATTTCAGTAGCTGTTCAGGCAATTAAATCATAAACTGCTGCTGCTCTTGGAGAAATAAAACCTTGAGGAAAACAATTACAACACAGATAAGCCCCAAACGCATTTTCAGCAATAAAAAGTGAATATAATAAACATTGAGGTCACAAATGTTCTCTTTATAACAAGTAAGCGAGACTCTTAAAAATAATTATTTCAGCTGCACATTTCTTGTATTGAAAATGCTAGCTTTTTTTCATGGATTTTGGCATGTGGCTACAGAGCAGAGCTATTCCATTTTAGAATAAATGGATTAATAATAGTGTTCTCTAAACTTTCTTATTGAGCAAGCATATACGTTTACTGACTTTCCCTCTCTACTCTGAACAACCCCCGAAGCAAAGTAGCACTATGTTAAGTGTACCCGCAACTCTATTATCATTCTTCCTGGGATCTGGACTTGTGATCTATCCCAGCAAACTGCCGGCACACCATCAATTAGTGTCAAGAGTCAACTGAACTGTAACAGTGATCACTGCTACTGTGAAGTGCATGTGTACTGTGCCATAAACAGCATGCAGCCCACAAGAGCAGAAAAACAGAAGAAATAAGAAAAAGGCTTTCACAGCCACCAAACACCACAGGGAGCTGGACAGCTACAGGAAATAAGTAACAAAAAAAAAACATGATTTTGCTTGTTCTTGAGAAGGCCCAGTACGTCATGCTGAGATGTGTTAAGTCAGCCCACTGAAAATACGTATGCTTCTGCTCCTCTTGCGCCTTTTCCCTTAGACTGTCAGATGAAATTGAGGACTTTATTTGTGATCAAATTTTGTTTATAACCACATTCTCATATGAAGCAGAGAAGGCAGTCTGGCATGAAGAATGAACATCAACAGTTATTTCCATTGATCTTGCTCTAACATGTTCACCTTTCAAAAAGTACTCACTAAGATTGTATAACAGGTACAAGCTGCAGGCCTGATTAGGTTAAAGATTGAAGCAATTGTAGCACAAAATGATAAGGCAACACATTTTCCCATTTATTTCCTTCTGTTTTTCCTCATGAAATTGACATTGCCTTCAATGTAACTTTGCTAAGTTTGTACACAGGATATCTACTGTATATTGTGGTAATCACAACTATCAGCTGTTTTCAACCCTTAGTCCAACAGTCCAAGACTTCCCCCAGTATCTACAATCAGTTTGTTCATGCAAACATTGTGATTTCATCTTTCAAAGAGGTCTTCTTTTGTTCTCTTTCTTTCACTCTATCAATGTTACCATCAAGTCCCTTCTACAGTATATACTACTCCCATCTTTTGTTGTCTCTTTTCCCAAGGCTTTCTCTGCTTCATAGGACCATCTGTATATACGGTACTGTATTGTTCAATTTTTGTCTTCAGCTACCAGGTTTCAGACTGACAGATTAGAAAAGGCAGGGTCTTTTGGACAAAGACTTTCCTTTTAAAGCACAAAGAGATCCCCTATCAAAATAACAATCAATCTTGCAAATGCACTTTATCTCATTTTCATTACTCTTACTTTTTCTGACATCCTGTTTACAGTTGATGACTTTGGCTGACACATACTGTACAGTAAATGGTGACACATGTAGAGCATCCACTACTTCATCCATGATCAGGGATTCTGTTCTCTTCAACATCATCCCATACTGAATTGATAATTTCCTAGTTTTTGTAGCCAAAATTCCCATCTTAATTGCCATAAAATGGCCCTATTCCTCACCAAATGCTATATTGGGGTTGCACCAAATGCACTGAATGCACCAAATGCTATAGTCCTAATAGTTCTTCAGTAATAATTCAGTCAATATTTTATCTTCAATAGAGCAAGTAAAAGAAAATCAGAAAGAAGAGACACAATGCAATCTTTCTCTGGGTGTGAAGACTGCACTGAGGAAGAGTCAGCAGCCAAAACAGTGTATTTCTTCTTTCTATGATTCAGCACGAAATTAACCTTTACTTGTTCCTTTGCAGCCAACATATACTGACACAGCTTCCCACTCAGTTTTTTTTTATCACAACAAACTGAAGTTAAACAATTGCAATTGGAAACAATAGGTACTCAGCTATTAACTTTGGACTGTTGCATTTCTTTGTCTTTTCTCTCTATCTCAGTTTAATAGTCTTCTACAAAGAATGAGCTGTGGCCGGCTTTTCAATGTGCCCTCCAGATCATTTTCTCAAATGCCACTCTGTGGGGTTCCTTTCCACCTTAAAATTCCTTTAAAAAAGCAAAGGGAAGGCCCCCCTCTTTTCAAAAATAGGATTCAGGAAATTAAAAACAACACACCATACAGTACTGTATATAGTCGACAGCTCTGTTTCCAGATGATCTCCCCCCATTTCCAAGATTTCGACAATCTGTTTTCTCAATTTACAAGGCTATTCTCCCTGCCTGAATAAATGATATAAGTACAGGGATTGATTAGTTTTAATCTAAGCTCCTGCAAGGTATACCATATGAATCACCCAACACACCTGTTGTGTGGCGCCCCAGAGCAGCTATGTAAATGAGATCACATCTCCTTGGACATGCTGATAATGAAGAAAAGCAAAGGAAAAAAGCCTGACTGTTCTCTCATTGAAGAAGGAAATCAAAAAGAACTTCTAAGTTCACACAGAGACAGACAACTAAACAAATCATCAGAGTGAGAATTCAGACAGAAAAAAACTAAAAACGCCGGAGAGTAATTACACTGGAACTCAGTCCTGATTAAACTAAGTGATATTGGTTTTGTTTTTTTTAGTTGCTTTTCTTTTTTACTGCCATCAGCTGCGATAAAATACAAGTATTAACAACTACAAAGTGTTTGGATCACATTTAGTGCAGTGTCCTTAAAAGTGTAATCTGTGCAGGATCTACAGTGTTAGTAAAAGATTTAGCCATGCAAATTCTACAACATATCTCTGTCTGTGATCAGGCTCTCTGAGATTAGTTCCAGTTATAGTCCTAATTACTTTCCGGTGGCTTCATTAAGATAATTGCTTCTAGTTTTTTTTTGCTTTACATAAAACCTGTTTCATTGTTAACTTTCAAAGGTGTTTTGTTTGAGATTTACAGTGCAGTACATTCAGTTAAAACAACAACAACAAAACGCTGGGGAAATAAACCAATACCTGCTTCAAAACATATTATATTATAAGGAACAAGTAATAGGTTTATTCCATGCTGAAAAAAAGAAGAAAGAGAACACAACGTTTTGGCCGTGGAGCCTTCTTCAGGTGTGCCACCTGATATATTATATTATATTCTTTTAACTTTAACAGTTACAGAAAGCAGTTACAGAACTGTTTTAGCCTGCAAGAATTCATTCACATTTCAAAACTGTTTTCACACATCAGTAGCTGAAAACAGCTAAAGTCTGGATTCTGATTCTGCAGCTTTCTAGACTAAACAGCTTTGGTGCATGAACTTTCTAAACACTTAAATACCCAACATTTCCCAACAACATATTTATAACATTTATATTTTCAGGAAGAACAAAGCAAGTTCTGCAGTTTTACCATTTTATAGTTAATACGCAAAGGTATTCTATTGCTGCAAGATTTAAAATAGAGATGCTACTGTACCAACTGAATACCAACTGAATGCTGTGGTAAAAAGCCTTCTAAATAAGACATAAGGACAGAAATTTCTGATGTAATAGTCAGAACAAACTAAAACAATTTAATAACAGATCCTTGTAAGAGTTTTCATGACCTTGAGGACGAAAAGCTAATCAAGAAAGGTGAGTGAATGCACTCTGCAAAAATATCAATCTGCACAGGTGAAAGACGATTCTCCTTTCTACTTCAACCAACACTGACATTTTTCCATTTTTATAAAACACAGAGTACATAAAATAACTTATTTTCAAATGCAGTGTAGAAATGTGACTCCAGCAGGGTCATTACTCCTGACCTGGCTTGAGTGAATTTTAAACAGACGCCTGCTGTTGTACATTACATCTCAGAAATATCTCAAAGGTGGGAATAACATCATCAGGAATAGCAACTGGGCCATTTTGGTAATAGTCACTCTAACACCCATTCATGGTAATAACATAGGGTGACAATGACTGGATTTGGACTATACACCCTTCTGTAGCACTGTTGTGTATGTCTCCTTCAGTGTCCTCTGGAAATGGCCGGTTGCAATTAAAATTAATTGGACTGTGTTGTGACTCCTTGCATCCCTACAGCAGTATCTTAAAATGAAAATGTAGCATTAAGGGACAAAACACAGGATAAGCATGCACAGTGTTGAAGATGTGTACTTAAGGATACCTCATTGGGAGTCTTCACACATGAACACAAACTCCAACACACATCAAAAGCCCAGGCTATAATTTATTGAAGATTACAATATTTATTTTACAAGAAAAACAGTAAATATGATTTATTTTTCAGGTTCTAACACAAACAAAACAGAAGACTCTTCAGATGAAGACACCACTCTAAACTTACAGTAATTCTAGTGGCTACCACCAGCTGTGATCTAGTCACAATCCTCTAACCAACACTGACTTGACGCCAACAACACCAACATCAATCCCTAGTGAGTCAATGCCACACCTTTTATACGACTTATACCTGTGCACAAACTCAAACATTCCAAAACATTGCAATTGTTCAATTAATTACACTCTTCACACCCAAGACTTTCATTAAACTATTTCTTTGGCATCCCCTTGTGGCCGACACTGTCATTACAGTTGCCTGTTTATTTCTACAGGAGGCAATCCACCACAGTATTAACGTCAGAAAACGATGAACAAGAAGTCGCAATACAGATGAATTCAAATAAAAATACCATTGCAGGAACCTCATATTATATTTTAAATAAATATAACTGAGATTTCACTAACACAAACTTCAAATGCATTAGTTGGATTAATGGAATCCATTAGGGGAATACACTGTATGCATATGCAGTACAAATTCAATACTGCCTTGTTAAACAGATCATACTTTTCTAGAGAGAGGAGTCAAACTGTATAATTAGTCGGAACATAAGCAACTGTGGATTGGCATCACAGAAACCCGTTGATTTCCCCCAAAACTGATTTGGGGGAGCTTTTCTGTAAAAGCTACAGAGCAAGCAACATTTTTCATTTTTTTGGGGTCATTGTTGTTTTAAAGTCTAACTTGTTTCTAGCAGAATAAATGCTGGATTTGTTTCTTATTATTATTCATAACAACAAAACTTAATTGCGCATACTAAATGCTTTTAAGACAGGATTCTAAAGTAGTTAACTGCTAGGAAAGGACCTACTTCAGCCACCACCTGAGTGATGTGCAGTATTTATTGAGACACCAACATTCCCTCTGAGGAATACAGGGAGGTCAGACTGAACATGTGCAGAGTGGAATTTAGCCAGGACACTGGAGACCACTCCTCTTATGAACAGTGCCATGGGAACTTTAATGACTTCAGTCAGGACCACATTTTAACTTCCCATTCAAAATTTGGCTCCCCTTACAGCAGCTTGTTTTTGGTTACTATATTGAAGCATTAGTATTGGACATTCTGGGCCAGAGGAAACAGTACATACTGGTTTTCCTTGTAGGTGCCCTAGGCCCAAGCCTTGCTTGGCTGGCCAGAATAGGCTCGTAGGCTGAAATGTACATTGATGAATACTTAATCACAATATCGCTCCATCTTCATTACATTTATTTCTGTGATCTGCCACATCACCACTATCTATTGATTAAACATTCAAATATGAACCTTATCTAATTAATGCGTTATTAACATATGAAAAATGGATTGCACACAAACTATATTTTCTCTTGCCAAAATCAAATTAATTGCCTGGTCATAATTGAATAATTTACAATGCAATCTCCAAAATACTCATCTTAATTAGTGCATGAAGATTTAACAGCTTTTATTTTTCACACTGTCACAATGTCTCTCTAAGGTTGCTTAATATACATACTGCAACACAGGAGCCTTACTGCAGGATTTTAGACAAACTCTAACTTGTTAATGGCATGTTAATGGCATGGACCTTACTTACTCTCATTTCAAATTTCAAGGGCATCAATCAAATATTCTCTGAGACATCTTCATTCATCTCCTTATCATCTGTCATCATTTACATGAGCCCTATTCATCCATTTTCTAACCACTTCATCTAATTCAGGGTCACTGGGGAGCTGGAGCTTCTACTAGCAAGCAGGATACACCCTGGATGAGACACTAATCCATCGCAGGGCACACAAACACAGACACACACTCACACCAGGATCAATTTTCTCAGAAGCCAATTAAACTATCTGTATGTCTTTGGACTGTGAGAGGAAACCCACACAAACATGGGGTGAACATACAAACTCTAAGCTACCCTTGGTCCTGAATTGAACCCAATGATCCAGCACTTTGAAGCAGCAATGGTAACCACTGAGCCAAAGTGCCTCCCCTAGAAAAAGTGTTGTTGTTCTTTTCTAGACTTTCACTGACACTTCTTGATCCATTTTGTACAGTGGTGCCTGAAATTGTATGCTATTTAACTGGTGAATTCTTCAGTTTTAAAAGCATTACCTCTTTCACCTAAATTGTGCACTATTGTCTACGTTTCCAAGCTTTCTATTAACCTTTTTTGCCTTTTAGTACTTTTAAAATTCATTCTGTTGCTCCTGGGCACCGTGCAGTGGATTTCTTTTTCCCATTTAAATCTTGCATCTGATTAATGACAATATAGTACAGTCCACAGCATGTTATTTTTTAAAACAAGATTTGTATGTGCACTGTTCATTTTTTTACAGCCTCGACTATTGCAGACTGAAAAGCAATATTGAAAACTGATCTATCCAAGAATTCAAAATGACATTTTTGTATGACACTGTGCATGTAGAAAGTGTCTCCAGTGCATCCTGCAATAAAGGCAAGACAAGATACTTTACACAGAATTCTAAATTAAATACAGAAGGTATGCCTCATCACTGAATCAATCTGAATTGTTTAAAATTAATTCTCTATAGCCACAACACAGGATGGATTATAGGAAACAATAAAATAGGCTAAAGAAACCACAAAGAACAGTAGAATATTTTAAGTAAGTCTCAAGCTTAAACCTGTAGCATCAACCTCAAAACAGGATGAAAGAGCCGTGATAGTATTCTAATACTGTGTTTTAACAGCTTACACTTTGTAGTTGCACTAAAAAAAAAACTTGACAAGGCCAGACAAAAAAATAAACTACAAGAAAGTTCTCAAGCCTTTCTTGACTGTGTAAGCCTTCTTTCTGTGGTGATGCCTGTCAATTTTTTGCTCCCAGTGTCTTTTCACTCATTTCCCATCGCCATTCTTAATAATATTTTCCCTTTCACTATTGGTTTTCTCTTCCACCGATTTCGCTATAGAACGAATCATTTCTTTCGGTCTGGTTTCATTTCACCCCACTTTGCCCAGATTCTGCGACGCGCTGTGGTGTTACGTCTGACAGATAAAGACAGAAATATAGAGAGAAGGAAATCGGTCAGATTGACACCCCAGTGTGTGACTCAATAAAATGTAATGTTCCCCAAATAGAGAACCTCTTCACAATCCCCTTGTCTAGACACCGAATTGAATTGAGGAACAGACTTTGGTTATTGGCTCTCCTACCTAGTGAACTTAGTTATTAATCTGGCATTAGTGGGTTTGTTTGCTTAAAACTTCACTTGGCTGCAATAATATGTTCTTTTTACTAACTTCCTTTGGGTAATGTTTATTTTTAAACAATTACATAATTGATTAAAACTAAAAAAAAAGCTAGGAACTGCAGTGCTGTTCTCTTTGTCTTTTTTTTCTGAGGCATTTTGAAGTGGCATAAGTGAGATGTCCTGCCTGGACACAAAACAGAAATGTACATTTCCTTAGAAATGGTCTCAAGAGAAATCTTCATTTTGACCACTGGGCCCCTAAAATGAAGAAGAATGAAGAGCTGATACCATGCAATACCAGAGGGAACCTTACTCCAAAAGGACACAATTTTGACCTTAGACACTTGGGAAGAACTCGGTGAACAAGCTGGGTGGGTGGAAGATGTGAACATGAGAAGGAAGCCCCTTGTGGGCCTGATAATCAAGATCGATGTGCATTTTAGAAGCACAAACTGCTTGGCTAAGAATAAGTATTGACAGCAGATTGTTTAATGTTCAAGATGAAAGGCTGTTTGCATACTGATTAGGGATCAGTAGATCAACAAAAGACCCCATTAGCTAAAGCTCAAAACTCCCTTGGGTCTTTCCTCCTGTGTGTGCAAAGTATGACAGCACAGAAGTGAAGAAAGCAGTGTGGGCCTCCACTGCACAATTACAGTGATTTGACATACAAACTCAAAGGTCACAACTTGGCAGACCAGAAACAGCAGTTTGATTTCTGTTTTCTGTTATCAGTCTCTGCATATAGAGGTCAAGCCAGCCTCTCACAGACACATGGGTCAAGAGGAGAAACCACCACACATCTAGCTCAGCAGGAATGTGCTGTTATAACCTGATCCAGGGGTTCCTCCATTCTTTGCAAAACCGAATTGACTATAATTATAATTTCAAGTGGGAATTCCAAAACATGGGCACATGGCTTGCAAATGGCTTGCTGCCAACAGTCTTTAAGAACAGATGGGACTGTGAGGAAGCAACATTTATAGTCTCAAAACACGGCCAATAACTGTCCTGCTGAGACTGAGTCATAGAGATAGGCAAGCATTGACCCATGTTATGATGGCTTGATTCCTAAACTTTCAAGTCCAGAAGCTAACTGAATTCATGAAAGAGGATGGTTGCATTATCGGAAATCTATCACGAAGATTTCCAGTACCTCACAGAGGAGTGTCTATTTTCTTAGAACATGGGAAAGGCTTAAATAAAAAATAATAATCAATTCCGACAGGAACAGAATATCAAAAACAGGAATGAAACGTTCCGTGAGGGAGTATGGTGGAAGCAATTATGTACCTACCCTGTCATAATCTCATCAGTCTAAGATTTGAATCTACAAATACTGTCTCATATACTGTAATGTAGCTCTTTCAGTGGGTTTTGTAGATCATCAGTTTTTTAAAATATGGATCAATTCCATTGAGATCAGTTAATGAGCAGGTAATTTGTTGAGTATATCAGAGATCATTTAGCAGTAAAAAATAATGGAGGTACTCTTTATCTCTCAAGGACCAGAGTTGCGGACATACTACTTAACTACATACTTAACTGGATTTGGGTTCTCTTGGAACATTTTTGAAAACCTCTAGTTATGCCCGAGGGACGTCTGGTCATTGACTAACTTATACTGATGTTGTACCGAATTAACACATCATATACTGCAGGTTTAAGGGATGAAAAAACACATTGAGCTGAATTATTCTGTAGTCATTAAATATATACAGATTATAAATATCCCACAATCTATAAAACCCCTCTCGGCACAGTCAACTTGTTTTTTGATGCAGTACCCAGCACATTCTCCTTCAAATATGCCAATGAAAGCTACCAGGTACTGGCAACCTGTGAGCCGTGCTTCTGCTGAACTGTAATTACAGTATCTCATCAGCCCTGACATTATTATGCTTCACTTGAGTCTACAGTGCCATAATTGATTATTTGTTGGAAGGAATCCAAGCAACAGAACAGAAAGAAAAACATTTTCAAGAAAAAAGAACATTTACCATGTACTTGATTTCTGAGTCTGCAGCTTCACCATGGCTTCAAACAGGACACTGAAAGCTTATCAAATGCTTTTTCCAAAAAAAGATTTACCTACATTTCATTTACCAATGAACATAAACATAGGTATCCAGAGATATTCAAAACAAAGGCTGCAATTCTCATGATCATTTTCAAAGAAGTATCCTATTTACAAATCATAGAATACTGCAAATTGTAAATGGTCTTAATTTCTGTATTTTTAAAATTACTGTGTACAGCAAAGGCAACTTGCCAATTAAAGTTCCATTTCAGTAGTAAGTCCATAGGGTGCATAACATGACGCTAGAGAAGAAATCACTTACTTTTATGGCCTTTCAGAGAGAAACAAACATGGTTTACAAAAGACAGAAAGAAGAATCAATCTCAGAGGACTTTCACAGCCACAAGAGATAAAGTACACTGTTGTCTCTGTCTTTCTGTAGAAAGAAAATTTAAACAATTGAAAGGCTTATATTAAAGTCCCCGGGGTGAAGGTGTTTTTCATCTTTATTTTTCCATGCAGAATTCTGAAGTATTATTTGCTGTGTATACAAAGCCATAAATCTGTGAAGCACAAAACCATTAAACTCCAAAAGATTACGTTTTTTTAAATCAAAAAGCATTCAATTAAGGTTATACAGGAATGGTCCATGGGGTTCCTTGTCGGATCACGTCATGCCATTTAATGCTATGCTTTTCATAAGAAAATTATTTTGCTTCTTTTACTCCTTTCCAGAAGGAGAGGGCTTTATATGGTGTATGGACTAATTAAGAAAGGAATGAAACCCATCAGAAAGTGCCACACTGCTTCAAGGCCACAGCATAGGCAGTGGTATCATCCTGCAGAGAATAATAGTACTGGATTTATCACTTATTACGTGTCAAATTTACACTGAGGAATTTGACACTGGTTTACAAGCTTTGGGGCTTTCTTCCTTGATCTCTTTTATTGCACATTTCATTTACCTCCCTCTGAGTCTTATATATCTTATGCTGGGTAAAAGATGGGCAGCAATCTGTCAATAGGAGTAGCCATCATTTGCTAAAATTAATTTCTTGTCATGAGATTAAATTCCCAGGAGCCATTGTCTTCACCACATACTTAAAACTCTACAATGGCTGCAATGCTATCAATGCAAATAATTACACAGACCTTGAAGCAGCACAGCACTTTCTGATGGGTTGCCTGACATTGCCAATGACATTGAAGCGTTGGGGAACGTTTCATTTTTACACAAAACTTATTCGTTTATAATACATTATAATAATATAATACCCATAATTATTTCTTCTCTTCTTCTTCTTCTTCTTTTTCACAGCCTTAGTCCCAGACTGTCCTGGGGTCAGCTGCTTTGGTTGCTCTTCTCCATTTGTCTCTGTCGAGCACATCTTCCTCACTCACTTCACATACCTCCATATCTTTTCTCACACAATCTATCCATCTCTTTCTAGGCCTGCCTCTTCCTCTGTTACCTTCCACCTCAAATTCCATTACCCTCTTTGTTACTTCCTCAACGTCCCTCCTCATGATATGTCCATACCACCGTAACCTCGCTTCTCGCATCTTCTCAACCACATCCACCACCCTACATCGTCTACGGATTTCTTCATTTCTGATCTTATCCTTCATTGAAATCTGCAGAATCCATCTCAACATCCTCATTTCAGTTCTTCTCATCAAGTTCTCTTCCCTCTTTCCAACTGCCAAGCATTCAGCTCCATATAGTAATACAGGTCTAATCACAGTCTTGTACATTTTGCACTTTAACTTTCTGGGAATTTTCCTGTCACAGATTATTCCAGTTATTTCTCTCCACTTGTTCCATCCAGCTTTCACTCTTTGTTTTACTGCCTCCAGTGTTTCTCCTCCCTTTACCAGTTTTGATCCAAGGTATTTAAAGTCATCAACTTGTTTCAGTTTTCCTCCATTTGTCTCCTCAACATTGGTCATAGTATCTCCTCTTCTCTCCATTACCATTATTTCAGATTTTTCTGCATTCATTTTCAGTCCACCCTTTTCCAGACTCCTCTGCCATTTGAACACTTTCTCCTGTAGTTCTACTTCTGAGTCTGCCATCAGTGCCACATCATCAGCAAAGATGAGTTCCCAAGGCACTTCTGTTCTTACCTCCTCTGTCAGTGTGTCAATAATGTTTATGAAAAGGAAAGGACTTAGTGCTGATCCTTGGTGTACTCCAACTGTGATTTCAAACTCTTTTGTCTCTCCCTGTTGTGTTATCATCTTTGTAGTTGTATCTCTATAGGTTGCTTGAACTAACTTCACCATGCTTTCTGGTACTCCTTTCTTCCTCAAGCACCAATACACCACCTCTCTGGGCACACGGTCATATGCCTTCTCCAAGTCCAGAAAGGCCACATACAGCTTTTTCCCTTTCTCTAGTGTCTTCTCCTGTAACTGTCTCATCACAAAAATGGCATCTGTTGTGCTTTTCCCCGCTGAGAATCCAAATTGTGAGTTGTGGATCCTGATTATCTTCCTGAGTCTCTTGTCCAGAATTTTTTCCAGGATTTTCAATCCATGTTCCAGAAGTTTTATTCCTCTATAGTTTTTACACTCCATTGGGTCTCCTTTCTCCTTGTAGATGGTAACCATACTGCTTTTTGTCCATTCTTCTGGAATTCTCTCTTCCTTTGCAATATTGTTTAGCAATCTCGTCAGCCACTGAATCCCCTCTTCATCGAGGTTCTTAAAGTGTTCTGCTGCTATTCCTGATGGTCCAGTTGCTTTGCCCACTTTCATCTCTTTGATAGCTTCTGTCACTTCCTTTACTGAAATTTCTTGGATTGGTCCACACACTACGTCTGCCTCCACTAGGTTCTCCCTCTCATTTTCTACATTTAACAGATTTTTGAAGTACTCCAGCCATCTTTGCTTGATCTGTTCTTGTTTAATCAAGACTCTGCCTTCTCCATCCTTGAGTACCGCCACCCGGATAATATCTTTTTTCTGTCTCGCTCTATGTTTAGCAATCTTGTAGATTTGGTCCTCTCCTTCCTTTGTTTCAAGTTTCTCATACCATTCTTTCCAGGCTCTTTCCTTTGCTCTTGCTACACTTCTTTTTGCTACCTTCTTTAGTCTCTTATATTCTTGTAATTCTCCAGTGCCATCTTTCATACCCATATGAATACCCATAATTATTTCACATACTGTAAATGACTCCTTGACTTTACTGGCTTCCTGTGAAACCCTTCCTTAAAAAACCTCATTAATAAATAAAAGAGGACAAAACCAGTGGAGTCCTTGATTTTATTTCATTTCCACACAACCTGTGTGGTACCACCTATGGCACGACATATTTACTAACTAAAAACATGCAAACAACTAATTGAAACACACAGTGTCACGACCACCAGCCAGCGGAGATCATCTCACAAAAGAACTAACCAGTACCAGCAGCAGGTTAATAATAATAACAACAAGCGCCGCACTATTTAAACCATCTTAACCCGCTTCCTGCTGCTCAGTATTGAGTTTACTCCCTGAGAGCTCTACCTGGCGATTACTAAACCTTGCGTCACTCTGGATGTTGGACTACCCCTTTTTTGCCTTTTGACTTCGTACCTCGCCTCTTGACTCGGATTGTTTGCCACCTGTGTTTGTCCTGGATTGTACCCTACCTTACTCCCTTCCACCACGATCTCGCCTCTCAACTTGGATTGTTTACCGCCGGTGTCTGTCCTGGATTTCGACATTCCTTACTCCCATTGACCACGAACTCGCCTCTTGATTCGGATTGTTTGTTGCCGTGTCAACCGGCTACTCCTGCGGCTGCACAGGATCCATATCTCCTCATTAGGGTGTCCTTACACACAGTTCAAAATTGGCACAAAAAGAACCAGGCCTACTGTGGATACTTCTGAGCATTTAATGTAGTTGTTCTCTTAAATCTATAGATGGATTTGATGCTTTGGATTTGACCTTTATTAATTGGACACTTTACAGGTTAAATGTTGTCCCACATGAGAAAAGCCTCTAATAACTAGGAGGCTGTTGTAATACAGTACGCCACATAATGAAAATTACGATTTTCTTAATTACATGTCTGTTACTGTTTAAAAGCCAGAAAAGAATCTTCCCTTCATCAAAGTTGCTGAAATTCCTTTCAGGTTTTCTTTAACCCCCGATAGATCAGCATCTGTCTAATACAACCGAGGTTCTAATACACTGTATTTGCTCAGTTATGCAACTGACTCCCACGCACATCAAAACGCCTACGCACCTGCTTTTGCATCTGGTAATGATCCCTAATACAACATCCCCAAAGCTCCCACAAAGATTGGCTAGGAGACCATTGCATGCAGGATTAGGAAATTCACCCTACAGCTGAACAGGCAAAATCTAATAAAATGCTGGACTGATATGAAGACCTTAAGGCCTTCCAAAGTAACAGTTCAATGCGTTAACACTTCCACAAAGAGTGCAGAAAAAAACCTTTTCTTTGCTAATCATTACTGGCTAATAGAAACCTACTGCATGCATACCGAAAAGTGTATGTCTTGGAAATGAAAACAAAATAATTATTATAGCAGCAACTTGATTGCGTTTTCACAAAGGGCCACAGAAAAATGGCTCAAGAACACTAAAAAGAAGTTTAGAGACTGTGGGCAGAGGTACAGAAATACACCAGCCCAGTGAAGTCATAATGAATTCAAGCAGAGCCTCCCAGACGTACAGAGCAAGTACTGTCAATCATAGTGTTTGCTCGGTGATCCATTGCAAGAATGAGCTGTGATTTATGTGATTGTTCAGCTTCAGGAAGGTCCAGATATGTGCCATATTAATGTAGAGCCCATTCATAATTATGGTGACAAAACTGAACCAAATAATTTTAAACCAAAAACTCTGACATTTATAACAAGACGTTTCGGAACCAACTTTTAAAACTGATTTAGAAGATCACCGATACAGAAATCACACAGAAGGGTCAACAAGTGCTGTGAAGCAACACCCGTTACTGCCATACCACCATGCCACCCAAGTAACAAATAGAATATGCATTTTCTATCCCATTGATCCATTTTCCAACTGCTTCTTCCAATTCAGGATCACAAGGGAGCTGGAGCCTGTCCTGGCCATCAAGGGATGCAAGGTACAGTAGGATACACCCTGGATGGGAAGTCCATCACAGCAAAAACACACAGACACACACATTCATGCACTCACACCTAAGGCCAATTTTCCCAGAAGCCCATTAACCTACCAGCACATCTTTGGACTGTGGGAGGAAATCGGAGCACCTGGATAAAAACCCACTCGAACACAGGGAGATAATATAAACTCCACTCAGACAGCCCCAGGTCAGGAATAGTCCTGAGAGGCTGCAATGCTAACCACTGTGCCACTGTGCAACCCACAAGTAGAGCATTCACAATTCAATTAATTAGAACATTTCCAAATCAAATCCTGATTGTATAATATATAGTCTACAAGGTCAGCTTTCACCAGGCTAAAATATGTAGCACAGTGGTAGAGTCCAGGACTGACACCAAGCACGTTTTTATGTAATGGTCACATGCTCCTTCGAGAACATTTTTGTGCCACTTTCAAAAATCTTTCGGCACTCTGAGTTTGATGTGGAAATGACGAAGATTTAGCAGGTTGCCTGCAATTAATTTACTGTTAAGAGCCATGCCTTTGAGCTATGGAAAAAAAAAGTCTGTGGGAAGGATTCTGACACTCAAGAGCAAAAAGACTGCACACAACTGTGCAAAAGAACCCTATTGGCACTGCATGCCATACTGACAGGATGCACAAATGTGCTGCAGGTTGATCCAGCTGCCTGGCACTGCTGGCAGACAAATGTGTTCCCTGAGTGAAAAGGTTTAAGCACAACCAGAACAACAACCGATACCCAGGCTTTAATGAGCAAGCAGAAAAATGCTAATTTGAAGGCTGAATTAGCATATAAAAGTTAAAGCTTTCCTTGATTAATGTGAATGGCAGACAGCGCCAAGGGATCTCTTGGGACTTTAAAGCACAGCCAGAGGGAAACCTATGAGCTAACAAACCACAAATTGATTGTACTCTGTCAATTAGTATGCAGAACAAGGCCTGGCTCTCCCAATATTAATGGACTGTAATTGGATTTTCTGTCCGATAAGGCAAACCTTTCGCAAACAAGTTAGCAACATTACAAACAATCCATTTAATTGGAAAGCTCATTAAGAATTCTTACTATTTGTAATGTGGAGTAATAAAGGAACAAATCAGAAAGTGCTAATTTTTACATGGGTTCTCTCACATTAATCTCAAGTATGAGCTATGCAGCAGGTCTGCGGCAGTTAAGTACCTCCGCTTTTGAGTTTGTGCTCTGACAGCTCTAAAAAAATAGGTCCTCAAACATTTAAAAGGAATAATTAGGGAAAGCAACTTGTCAACTCACTTCAGTCAGATTTTAAGGAAACATTTTCAAATTTGTGAGCCTTTCACAAACAGGTAATGCTAAAAGATACAGCCTTAATCATAATTATTATGCACAGCATAATGTGCGTATGGCATTTTCATTGTACTGCTATGCACTCTAATGTGACCATAAGGGAAATGTTGCACAAACAATGGAAATTAATTTAAAAATATTTTTGTGGCTAATAAATGCAGTTCATCACTGATGTTGAAGCCAAAGGAGTGAAAACTGTCACTCTCCACACAGCAAAATCCACAATAACAACATGACAAAGTTCTTCACACTTCCAAACCAACAGTATCTAATGCTTGTTCTGAAGAAGTCAGTGTTTCTGCAAAGTTTCCACATCTCTTTACAGCAGAGGCACCCAAAGAGCTGGGAGATGTTTAAATTAATCCAGTTAATCCTGTAAAGAGTTTAGTTGGCTTGAAAAAACACAGATACCTCAGCCCTCCGGAACCAGCATTGGGCACTCCTGACTCCTGATAAATGATATAACATAATAAAACTTCACGACTATTTTAGGTACCCTTAGTGGCAAGTATTTTATTGAAATTACAGTTATAAACCATGGGACTTAATCCAAGTTCATGTGGCACCGTTACCACTTAAAATTTATAACTGACCACAAATCTCAACCAAAGCACAATGTTTTGAGTAACACAAATTCACTGTTCTTCTAGAGTGAGAAAAAGAAGAGCACAAATGACTAAAGTTTAGCAGCAGAATTTCTGGCGAATGGGATACTCTTCATGCCCCTGCCTCTTCTGCTGTACAAAGAGCGTGCACCACTGGTAGTCCTAAAAAGCTTTCCATGCCTCATTACACTGAAGAAAAGCTTGAACTAAAAGACATAAAGTGATGAAATTCTTTAATCTCCTGTCCTTCTGTTGTTCTAAATTTCTAATTCCCTTACATATACTGTAGTTATTTTATTCATGTATAATAATCTTATTTCACAGTTTACTATACATTTTCAGCATCAATCATAACATTTGAATACTTTTTTTTTTTTTACTTCAATACAGGGTCAATGTCAGAGGGATGAAGAGCATTTATTCCCCAAAAAGCAACAAATGGTAACATTTTTGCTGAGGTTTCTCTGCCAAGGAATTCAGTTCCTGACAGTCAGCATTCAGAACATTCAAAAGAGGATCACACTTGACGCAGTGAACTGGTTAAAAAGCATAAAATCTTCATCTTTTTGGCACTTTCACTAAATCCTCCTACGCAAGCAACACAAAGATATCCCAAGGGAGGTCTTTTCAATGCGTGCCACGACCAAAAAAAAAACAAAACTGAACCATCATCCGTCTGTCTTATCTGTTGGCTTTATTGCTTGACGTCACTCTCACCCTCCAATCGTCACCCTCATCCCACCTCCCCATTCACGCCATCGCCACATTCGCCCCTCACCCCTGCTCCCTCACTCACAGGTCTGCAGGTTTACGGAGAAAATACTGGACAAGCAACAGCCTGACGTTTGCCGTGAAAAGGAGCAGGGAAAATGAAGCTGGTGAACATAAGGGAGCAAGGCACTTGGCCCACGTCTTTTGTTTGTTAGTTTAATGGCTACGTGAATTAAAAAAAAACGAATCCATCCTTTTCTTGAAAGAGCCCAGGATTTGGATCTGAATGATCTGGCTGGGAAGCCAGTTCCAGATTCCCAGACCTCTTTGTCTGAACCAGTGTTTCCTAGTCTGCTTCCTCAGTGAATTCTGTTTTAGTTGTCAGTTGTGAACTTGTTTTGCTAAAATCAAATCAAAGATCAAATCTCCTCTCAATCTTCTTTGTCTTAGACTTAAGAGATTTACTAAAGCAACTTGTATCCTGTCTATATATTGTATGACATTCCCCCAAGGCAAAGAATCATTCTATTGCTATTCCTTAACTGTTTCTAGAGCTACAATTTATTTTATGTGATATGATGACCCAAACCAAACAAAATATTCTGAACGAGGTCTTGTAAAGCTTGAGCGTAACTTTTTGCTATATACCCAACTATTCTGTTTGCTTTTTTAAGGTTACATACTACTTCCTGTTCACTAAGCAGGTTTTGATCTTCTGTATGTGTGAACATTACCTAGATTTCAATATCTTTTACTTTGAAAATTAACTTTTTATGAAGAACCTTATCAAAATATTATCACTTTATAGAGATATGAATATATATTGCCTCATGCTTTAGTGCTATCACCTCCCCTTGTTGCTTGTTCAAACAATTCTGTTATGATAAATACAATATTTCATTTTTCCTGTCTCTTAAAATGTCATTGTTTTGTAAGTATTCTTCTAGTCCAGCTCAAACTATTGTTTCCATAGTTTTACCAGTAACTGAAGTAAGATTGATTGGGTCTTACAGCTCTGACTGATGTTATATTCTCCAATCTGTGGGTACGACTAGCATCCTAAGTGAGAGCTGTAACATCATAGCTAGAGGTCTATGAATAACAGCCCTCATTTCCTTCAGCACGACTGAGAAACTACTGTCATGTCCTCTGGTGATTTATTAGTTTTAAGATGACTTATCACCCATAGAACCTCAGTGTCAGTTTTGTTAAAATTACCCAACACAGAAAGTGCTCTTTCTATAACATGTAGAGTGTCATTGACATCTTCTGTTGTAAACACCTGTGTAAAATATTCATTTAGAAAATTTACTATTTCTTTTTCAGCTTCCATTATAAATCCCAACTATTCACATGAGCTTTTACAGTTATTTTTTACTGCTACAGTACTGAAAAAACATTCTTTGCAGTGTTTTTGCCTCTGTTGCAATTTTCTTTACTGGATATCTGGTTGCAATTCTAATCTTTTTTTTCTGCTATTCCTGTAGTTCGCTATACTCTTTTTCTATCTTTGAATCCTGGGCCCTTTTATGTAAAGGCAGATAATGAGCTTGTTTCAACCTAGTAAATAGATTCATAAAGAGGGTATTTTTTTCCTCAACTTTTTTAAAAATACAGTAAATTGCGTTAATGTATTTTTTCATGGAAATTGAAACAAATTCATAGAATTTGGAAATGTTCATTTGAATTCATAAAACAAACTGCAACTGATTGACATTGTATTTTTTTTTTACTTATATTATCTTTATGCTGAAGACACATAGAGGTCTGAGCTTCTCTCTTTTCAATAACTTCTACTGTACAGACGAACTGGGGGATTAATCTATAGAATAACAGGCAGATGCAGTGCAAGTGTGGAAAAGATCGTACGAATCTATTCCAACTGCCATAAAGCTAGAAGCAAACAGGTATGACATACTGAAGCCCTGATCACCACTGACTGTTCTGCAGACTTATACCAGAGGCAGACCAAAACACAGATAACCCAAGGATAAAATTGTAAGGCTGCTCTTGAAAACAGCATTTTATTACAATGGTTAAACTACCTGGGAGGTGGCTCTGTGTTCTTAGTTGAGGGAAGCTGAATCAGTAAAGTCCTTTATGGGAGATAGAAAAAGCATTTATCCCCTTATTACAGATCAGGGACTGGTTCATTATTTTCCTGAAAATGGCTCACATGGATGTCTATTTTTAGGTAGCTGAAGTTTCACCAGAGCCTACAGACAGGGAGGAAAATTAATACTAAACAAGACATCTCACAATGCCAATTGGTGTCTGTCCCTTGTGTGTATGGGCCTATTTATTTCCCCTCTACAGTAAGTGAGCATGAATTCTAGCAATCCACTCCCACCAGAGACCTAAAACTCCATTTCACACCTTTTAAGGTGTTCAATTCTGTTTTCCCTCACGGATGCCACTTCCGAAATGCACATTACTCTTTTCTCAATTTATCTTTTTTTTTTTTCCATAATCCTGAGCTACTTGAAAGCTGAGAGGGGTCCATCTGTGTTCCTTCTAAGGGAACACACTGTGTTCTCCATAGCTTACATTTATCACACAATGGACGTTCCCATTTGCAAAAGAAGGCGTGAGAGATCTGAGGTGCATTTTAACAGACTCCACAATACTCTGTGACAATGATCTGTTACAGGGAAAAAAAAAGAAGGAAAATCCCTAAAGCCAAAGATAAAAAAACTTACCTTAAATCTGCCACCCCATCCCTCCCACCCACCTCTTCTTACATTTAAGCCACACTCAATAATAAAAAAAAGACTTAATGACTTCTTATTGTAGGGCCACTCTTTTCACTTCTGACTGAGGCAGAACACTGAATGCCTGATGATCAATATGCCAAACTGGAGGAAATGAAAAGCAATAGGCTTAACTGCTCAGAATCGATGGAGCTGTAATGGATTACTTGTCTTGTTTGGTCAGAACTGATAGGGATTTGCCTGCTGCATGTTTCTCCATTTGGATGCAACAATGAAGCACTTTCCATCCCCGCCAGCACTCACGCACTAGAATTCACCCATTTTTTATCAGTAAAAATATTATTCCACATAATATACTCTTCTTCAGATCAATACAGCAATCAGCAGACAATGATTAAAAACAACACACAGCCATTTCATAGCACAGGTCGAAATTTTTTCCACTGTGTTCTTTTTGTCAAACGTACTCAAGAAGAAATAGACTGCAAAATTGCCTTGCTGCAAGTAGAAAAGACACCAACAAAACAATGATTTTGATAACAAAATACTACTGTATGTTGTTGTAGGACTGGAGATAAAAATCTCAATGAATAGGTCTGATGTATTTTCTTTAAATTCAAAAATGTACCAAGAGTCACACAGTTTGGGGAGGTACAGTACCAGGCAGTAGTGACCTCTCAGATATTAAAAGACATGTTATTCTGATTAGATTTAAATGTAACGTCATATTGTGAACCACTTAGATTCAATTAGAACCATTAGATTAATTAAAATGTGTACAGTTCAACTTCCAGGTACTTAAACAGAGTTACTGCACATTTAATTCCTTAGCTTTTTTAAAATAATTGATTACAATTTAAGATACAGTACAGAGGAGACTCAGTATACAGTATAACTCAGCAATGGTATATTGTGCTTTCATTCATTTTCTTTGAATGGTATTACATCAACTATTAATGCATTTTACCACTATTATATAACATACAGAATCATGCAAAAAGAGATCTTAAGAATTTCTGATCCAACTAATTTTCCTTAAAACTTCTAATGAAGAGAGATGCCTGATACCACCCACAGTAGTGTTATTTCATTCTTTATTTCTGTAGGCATTAGAGTGCAATGAATTGCCTGAAGTCTTTACCCACCTACCATTTTGAATTTTGTATAATTTCAATGAATGGAAATAGGCCAGCCACGCAGACATTTCATATTTAATGCCATTTTTCACAAGCAAAATACCATATACACTGCTTTTCAACTCTATTCAATATCAAATTCTAGACATTTTAAAAGACAAAGAAATAAATATGTTCAATTACTCTGTCTAAAAACTTCTGAGTCTTCTAGCATCTTATCACCATGCACATACTCAAGTGTTAAAAGTGTTCTCTTGAAGAGACAATACAGTGTGGCTGGAAGGCTGAAGACTGCATACATGTATTTACTTTATTTTCCCCAGCAAGACAATGAAAAGGATTAGCACATAAATGTGAAAATGAAGTACAATGGATCATAATTGTGGCAAAGAGAGAGTCTAGTAATTTGCTACAGCCCAGAATAATTACTGTACAGTTTGTGCTAGCAGGACCCATAGCTAGAAGAGCTTGGACAGCTAGTACTGTACTGTATATACAGTATTTTAGCAGCCACTGGTAGGTAGTTTATTTAAGTATACAGCTACCCCATAAATAGAGCACTATAGCATGATAAAGGTAAAAATTGCTTTGTCTAATAGAAGGAGGAAGAAGAGGAGGAGGAGTAATAATTTAAAGTAAAAAAAGATAATACTGCCATAGTATTAAAATGTGTCATCAGTGTGGAGACTGAAAAACTGTATATTTTGCATTAAAGAAGCTTCATACTGTACTTCCACCTAATACTTCACCTTATTATGAGATGTGGAAGAAAGGCAACGACAATATTAAACTGCAATTCGAAAACATCTTTTTGGGTGGTATTGTCAGTCACGTCTTCCTTCTGTTGCCCACAAAGCTCCAAGGCAGGGTTTCGACAGCTGTAATCAAAATATTGGTCCATCCAAAACAGCATTTCAACCAAAGCCCTTGTGAATGAGCATTCCAAGCTACATAATCTTCCACAGTGAAAATTAGCCTTGTTATTCAAGTGTCTCATCCAATATAATGCTCCTTAATGCTACACCTAATCTGTTCCTTTTTTTTTTGCAGTGGAGGATTTGGTCCATTGAGTTTCCCTCACAGCATCGCAGCTAGCGGGATCAGTGCTGGCATCGACTCGCACTCTATCCGAGATCGCTGACAGCTGCAGCACAAGTTATTACAGCCCACGTGTTGCTGTTTTTCTCTTTCTTCCACCTCGGTAAAATCAAAAACAACAAACTGCTGCTTTCCCCTTTGTTGTCGGGGTTCTGCCAGTCTACCTCAGGAAAGTCACGGGTCTCTTTCAGAACAAGACAGGCGTTTCAGATCGTTTTCTGTGTAGGTTAAGCTTAAAGTCGTAGAAAGCATACGCCAAACCTGAGTTATCAAACCTTCAGTTGTAACCAAATTAGTCTATGCTCTTTGTTGTCAACTGCTTTACTACTGTAGCTTCGTTTTCCCAAAAAATTGTATCTTTCTGCAAAAAGTTTATGAAGTGAATAAGGAAAATATTCACGTATTTCTCAGTGTAGGAAATGGGAAGATGGTAGCAAAGATGACAAACCCATTTGGCCATCTAACACATTTAGTTGGTAACTGGGCCAACGATAACATCCTGCCATCCAGGAGACATCCAGGTGCTTAAACTTCACTTCACTTCATCCCCTTGTTCATAATTCATCATGGCACTGTAGTCTGCTTTGTAAACATTGCCCAAATCCTGCTGTATCACAGGATTTTATTTATTTACCGAAGATGTGCATATTCAAATCCATCATCTGTGTGGGGCTTAGAATATTTTGCATTAAAAACTTCAAATGCTTCGTGTTAAACATAAAAGATAGTCTTACTTGAGAAAAGCGTGCCATCTACTAAATCATTCCTCAGCAATTAACATGATAAGCAACTTGAGTAGTCTTTGTATCGTGCTACAGATAACACCTGATTACTAGAAATATTGAATATTTCTACTCCAAACCCAATAAATTGGCTTCAGAAGACACTGGTCTGTTTTAAATTATCATATTTTACATTCTTAAAACAGAAGAATTCTTAAATCAGCCTTGCAAAAATGCCAAAATTTAAATTGGCATGCCAGCAAGTTGAATAGCAGTGTTTTAACAGCTTGCAGATCTAAAATAGTTATGTAAACTATTGTTGTGATGTTTTGAAAGTCTGCCTTTCGGCTTCAGATTTTTCTGGAATAATGAAAAAATATGCAGGGATACTCGGGGGAGTCACATTTATTAGCAAAAAAAGTGGATCCCAAATTAATTCTCACTACTTATTACTACATAACTTTGGGTGCAACAAATTTACATTAATAGTTCTCTAGCTTCTTTGTTTACTTCCTTGCCAGTACATTTAAAAATAAATTTCACTGGCTCCCTAATTCAGTCAATTCAGTCAATTTAGACTAAATGCCATGGGATCTATAAAAAGTTTGCTAAATTACTTTCTTCTTCCTGTACCTATGCATATATTTCTTAGATAAGGAGACCTCCTATCAGGAACTACATACTGTAAACAGTGATGTATGGAGTATCAGCCTGCACACGCATTGTGTCATTATACTACATTGTAAGCACTGTAGCAAAATGGGTTAGGTGTGTACAATCGCAGTGATTAATACTCATCATTGTTTATTCATGTAGCCAATGTAAAAGTTCTGCACAGTTTTATGAACCTGCGTCTATCGCTTAATAATTTACTGCAGCTGGTGTCTAGTCTGTTATCAACACAATTTATACTGGATTGGCACTGGACGTCATATTCTGCTTTACTTGCTAGTAAAAAAATACACACAAAAAAGATTATCCTCACTGGACCTATATAGTCTGTCTTGCAATAGAATTGTTAGGTGGAAATTCTATTTTTCAATTCCAAATGGCTAGCACAAACAAAACTCGTCTTGTTTCTTAACAGAGAACAAAATGTAAATGACAAAATTTTAAATGTGATTTTCTCAGGAACTGTTGAAGCTTGAAGACCCTCTTGCACTGTGCACAGTGATAGACGATGGTGTAACAGATATATTGGCTTTCTGCTTTCTGTTTCTGTCTGCTTGCTTTACATAGGCGATTCTGAAGAAGAGATGCAGCACAGCAGCACCAAAAATCAGATGACAGGAAGACATTCAGCTGAATTCTGCTTTCAACTGAATTTCCAAGAGGGTAAGCAGATTAGGAGAGACTGAAAAAAGTTGAAGTTCAAAACCTCATAAAGAAAGAAATTGCCTAAATCTTTTTTTAGAAGTCTAACCTTGTGTTACACAATTTCTTGTAAATTGGATTGTGAGGTTCTGGGTTACTCATGAAATGCCCTAGTAATAATAAAAATAAATAATAAAAAGCCATCTATTGCCTCTTCATGAACACAAAAGGTCAAATTAGTTGTTATTAAATGCCGCTTAAATTATATCACCCACGCCTTCATTATTCTAATTCATAAACTTTAAGCTGCCAACAGATCTCAGGTAACAAGCTATTATAGACTCTGGAAATTACTTCTGGATGAATAAGTAATGAGTTTCAGGCCTATGTCAGTAACTCAAAACAGGGTCTGCTGGCTAACCCTCTGCCTGTAAACTTCACAGTTTGTGCTTTTACTCCTTTCATCCCAATTTTCACATGCCCATTAAGCAGGAAGAGTATGGAAAACTAATTAAAACTCAATTTGCACCGTTGTGTGGCTAGCAGGCAAGACTTAATCCTGTTAAATTAAGCACCAGAGCTGAGGGAGCAGGGCAGCAGGTAGCTGTTTGTCCAGAAATCAGCTTCTTCCTCAGAAGACCCAGCAGGACCCTCTCCTGGGCAGGGAAGTAATTAAAATGTTTCTAAATGTAAAGAAGACAAGACTCAGTAATCCTTCTGTTTTGATTTTGTAGGGGTTTTTTGCCATTATAATTAGCAGGAGCAAGTCAAACGCTTTGATTGTGAATTGGATTTTTCAAGACCCAGCTTCGGAGTTTTCTTTCCTTCTTCCTTTTTTAACCTTGAATCGAAATCCAGCTCGACGCTGCCCATCCCCACCTTTATTTCTCTGGAGGCCAAACTTCAAAAGCTTCAGCCTGTTATGCTGTGCATTAGAAGAAATGTATCACATTCAGGAACTCCAACACATTCCCAAATTTATAAACTGGAAAATGGCATCGTGTTTTTGTCTATGTATGTGATGGCTTTTTTGAACAGATTCAAAACAGGCAAATTCATTACTCTGATTATTATAAGAGATTAAGTTAAATTTGATTTTATCTAGCTTGGGCATTCTAAGCCTGTTTTAGGAAAGTCCATGGCAGAATTCATAAAATAAGTGGTACTTATTCATTGCATCCCAGGTCTAATTTATTAGTTTGTGTTAATTCAACTGATTTGCCAAATGTGAGATTATTCCCGAATGGTTCTGTATTGTGTGTGTGTTGGAGGGCAAGTGGCAAGCAGGCATCATTAAACAAACAAGAAACAAAATAAATGTGGATAATGAGAAACAGCTATGAGATTCAATGGTACCAGTAAGGTTATCTTGAAATGAAAAGTATAAAAACAAAAAGCACATGAGCTTTGGAACTATTATTACTCCCTGACAGGTTCAGAATTAATTCTGAAATATACTGTTTCAATTGGTACGGACTATAGAAAGTAAGGAGGGGGGCTGAAGAGGTAAAAGCTGCTCAAGGAAACAAGAATGTTCTGAGTTCATTCCTTTTGCCAGTTTCTGGAGTTCCTAGTACAATGAGTGTTTAATGCATCTTCCAGTCATCTAATTCTGTGAGACTGCCTGTTCGTCGGTTTGCACTGGTGTTCCTTTCTGTCACGTTCTAAAATCTGTCCTGACAGAATTCATGCAGATTTGCGCTTAATTGTGTTAGTACATAAACTGCCACCAACAACATGTTCAAAAACTGCTCCATTTGCTTTTACTGAACAAGCCAAGAATGGAGCAAAAGCAATCACGGAGATCATCATTTGAAAAGTCTGGGTGTGAGGTCGACTTGTAGGAACCAGATGGGAGCTTTATTTTTATTCTATGTTAGCACATCTCTGTGTTCGAATGGTCAAAGAGAGTGAAATTATCATATGCTGATGATAAAAACAGAGGATGACACAGACACTTTCAAGCAATGTAGATGGCTCCCCACCTTTAATTACATTCCAAGAGCAATTCCAATTTATTTATTTTTTTCTAGGTAAAACAAGCTCAACCAAACAACCTTTCAAATATAATTGGACCACTCTGAGGTGGTGTACAATTTAGAAATCTCTAGCCATTTCCTAAAGATTTGGGGAGAGCAATAAATGCTCATTATGGATGTTACAATCTCCAATACACAAGTGAAGAAATAAGGGAGACTAAAAACAGCTAATATTGCTAGAACCGACCAGAAAGAAACACTGAAATTGCCCACATAATGAGCTCTGGTCTCCAATGGTGACAAGGAAAGTGAACATCCTTGCTAACATTACTGACAGTGATGTAAGCAGGTGGCTTGGTAAAGAACAGTCCTCCTGATGCGTGTAATTACAGTACATCTACTCATGCGTTTCTATAGCAAAACAATACTGGAAGAACGCTCTGTAATTCCACAAGCAAGACCGAACAGCATACTTCTCAAACCTTGTGTAAACTTAGTGTAAACCCAGGGGAAATCTATTTAATAGATCATTTCTTGGCTCGTGGAGTGAATGCACCTTCACTACAGAAATTATACAATTACCTTATTTCTACAAGGTTATCACTGTGTTGCCTGCATTGTTTTTTGAGCTGCTTTTTATTTACATGAAAAAAAGGCTTTCTCCTATAACACAGTTTTGTAGACTGGAACTACCTTAATACTTAGTGAAGAACAAGAATGAAGAGTGCTTGTAGTGTTAGGCAGAGTTCAGTTTATACCATACCAGGATACTCTCTGGTATGAAATGTTCGAAATGTTCCCATTTTGTTCTAAAAATGCGTATAATGTCTCTGGAAGGTCTGAAATGTTTTAAACCAAATCACTTTCTCACTCTCTATTTTCTACTGATAAGTTGAAAATATTTATTTTTGAAAAATATTTTGGTTTTTTGTAAATCTATAATTCCATCAAACAATACAAGAAAATATAAGAAGCTATCTAAGTTTAACATCAAAACAACATGCGGTTTCTATACTCTCAGCTTTTCAGACCTGCCAAGTCAGAGTCGCTGTAGGTGTTCATAATTGCTACAACATAAATACCAGGCTGTCATGTTATAGAACTGTCATGGAAGTGCAGTACAAGAACTAGGCTTCCTGAGAAGTAAAACTACTAAATGCATGTGCAATACAACTTTTTATTATAAAGCACAATATGTTTGGTCAACTACTCTCAAATAAAAGTTTAGTATAATGAAAAAATAAGTTTTTTAATGCTCTATGTACCAATTTCAATACTTAAACATATGATTTAAAACTGCAGCCTGAGAGAGTTCTCTTGTGAAACTCAGTTTTCTCTCTGAGTTAAGGATTTACACCAAGAGTAGGCCTTTCAGACAAAAAGTCATAACAGAGGTGTCATCACTCATGAAAGAAAATATATTGTTTCTCTGGAAACTATCAAGACAAGAGAAAGCAGATACATTTCAGAGCTAAACAGATTGTCCTGACTGGCTGAAGTAACTGAACCTTTTTAGTCTTGAAAAGAGATTACAAGGGCACGTAATACCAGTATTCAGTGGACCCAGGGGACTTCTTCAGAATGAACAGTGAATCGTGAACCATAGGGCACAAGTGAAATCACTGTATGCACTGTAGAAGTGGATTTAAAACAGGGGACAACAGAGCACGTCTTTTCCCAAAAGTTGCAGGAGCACACAGTGGGAGCACAGAATAAGAACCACATTGCTTACGTTTTATATCAGATAATGTGGATATCAAATACTTGGTACAGTGTATGAAGAAAGTGAATAGATCTCAGGGTTTGCAAGAAGGAATAGAGGACCAGCCAAAAACCATAATCTTTCTGGTATCATCACTGCTAGCAAAACAACTGCAAGTAAAGTTCTACTCAACAAAACAAACATACTGTATTATTAAAACCTGGGAGGTTATTGTGTCTGGGGACTGTGTGTTTTAATACTCCTATTCACAGCAATAAACATGTTGTACTCAAACTTTATTTCAGCTCTTATCCTCAGAATCATTAAAACAGGTACTGTATGTGGTCAACTTTTTGTAAAAGTTTTAAGCACTGAATGAATTTCCACCACCGAAATTCTTCCAAGCCAATGATACAGTATGTGGCTAAAAATATTGCTTCCCTGCTGATGCTGCAATAGCTGTAGTGGAAGCTAATACGTTATTAGGTTAAATCTTTCTTCAAAAAATGTTCTAATATTCTGCAATTTGGCTGACTGGGAAACTAAAGAAGTTATTAATTTTTAAATTAGATCAATGTTTCATGCTTCTCTGAACAGTTAGAACTTTTAGAAAAAGCAGGTAAAATAAGTTCACCAGAAAACAGTTTTTCAGCATTAATCATTGACAGCATTTCATTAAAGAAAAGCTTCATTAAAAGAGGACCTTTCCTTTACATTAAATCTCGTAGGAAGTGTAGGAAGTATTTCTTCACATCTTAGAAGTGATGCAAGGATTTCAAGTCATAAATAATGATTGAAACTGTAAAGTGTATCATACAGAAGGTTCTTTGAATGTACTTGTAATCAAAGTGATCATTTTAACGAGCCAAAGGTCCCAGTCAAAAATAAATGAAAAAGAAAAACCTTTGATATTAGTACACAGTGAAAATCGCAGAGATTGTGTGTGAATCCTAGTGTAAAGAAAACAGCAAGAAAAAAAAAAGCACCAGATAAAATTACAAAACGTGCACAATTAAAAATCTCTAGAACTGTTTCCTAGCTGTGTTCTCCAAGGGATCCCAGCTGTCTGAGCAATCCACTTTAGGAGCCACTGTGAAGTGACAGATGTGACAGAGGCAGACATCTTTCACAAGTGTGGTAAAAACTACCAGATGTCCAACTTTTGGACTGCTTGAACATTTGATAAGCATTGTCCTAATTAGAACTATTAATAATACATACAAAACTGAGAAATGAAAGAATATGCTAACTGGCAACATGCAGTACAATTTTCACATAAAACCTGGACTAGGCATAATCACAAATCCTGCAGAAAAAAATAAAAACACTTCTATAAAGCAATAAAAGCAAACTTGTCAATCTAACTGCCCTAGTGACAATATTAACTGCCCCCTTTATTTGAAATACAAAATTGTAAATTGTAAAATTGATTCACAGAATCTAACTGCCTTATTTTCTGGATACAAACAAAATAATAAGAATTAAGCTCAATTTCTTTGTCTGTTAGCATTGGAAAAGTCTCATAAACCATGTGCCCATGCGTAGATGAGGTTCTGCAATTTATAGACATACTGTAAGAACCTCAATTGTTATTTTCCAAAGAACGTATCTTAATCAGTTCTTTTTATACCTACAATCATGCTACTCACCTTTATCTTTGCACTTTGCCTAACATGTTACAATCTTGTTTGTTGTAACTATCCATCCATCCATTGTGGAACCTCTTTATCCTATTCAGGAGAGCCGGAAGTCTATCCCAGCAAGCAACGGGCACAAGAAACGATACACCCTGGATGGGATACCAGTCAATCTCAGTTATTGAAAGTAGTTGTTTTGGTCAATTTTAAAAGCATAGTTTAATTTATTTTCTCCTTTTTTTTAGTAAAAGATCAATATGTTCTTCACGCATACAGTAAGTGTAATGCAGAAGCTGTGTGTTCTAGCCATTTGGGACTGCGGCACTGCGGCTATGGGGCTAACAGACCAGTCAGAGAGAGACATGAGCAGGCATTCGCACAAGGGGGAGAAGTAAGTTCAGTTACTATCTCTTTAACAGGGCTGTGCACAAAGTTTTTAATGTCCAACTGGCTAGTAGTGGGGTACCGTTAGCCCTGAGAAATGATTTAATATTTCCTGTGTGGTAAAAAGGAAAAGTAGGTTTAAAAAGGGAAAAACAGGGTTAGTTTTACCTGGAGGGTGAAGTCAGAAGGAAGAAGATCAGTGCTGCTCTTCCATCCTTTACAATTTAGTTTATAGGGGAATCCAGTGAGGCAAAAGCAGAATATGGGCCAAGTCAGGGTGGGAAGGTTTGTACACCAGGTTTGGTCCTGCCTCAGCCTTGATGTCAAAATTCCCCAGAGTTATGACAAAGGTTAAAGACAAAAGGGCGCAGATACCCTACGACAAAGAAATCATGTGAGTAGATCCTTCTTGCCATGCCACCAGGTTAGGGGGACATGCTGCAATATGCTATGCATGACTGGGTCATGGCACATTACATCATGTTCAATTGACTCTGGGGGCTGGAAAACCAGAGCACCTGTCCTAGACAGACCCCATGCAAACCCATTGAGATAGGAATACACATAGAAATCAAACCAGGGACCCAAGAGTTGTGAAGCGGAAGAGGTATATTAGGAGCAGAAGCACTGCCATTTGTGGTAAGATGCTGTAAACAGGTACAGTATAAGTGAAGTGAAGAAAAATGAGGCCCCACATGGTTGTGTAGCAGACAGCCAGTAGACTCTGGCTGGTGGTCTGCCACAAATGTTCTAAATATTTGTTGGCCATATCTGTAATGTTTTGTCCTGGGTTAGACAGGCTATAATGAAAACTTCTAAAACTAATTACCGGCTCCCTTATTTTTAGTAAGAATTGAAAGTCTTTGGTTTACTCTGTGATCACTGTATTTAATAAAATCACAAATTCTGCAATGTTTGTGGGTCAGAATAACTTCACATACAGAAGGATCTCTCTAGAGTACAATAAGGAACCGAGCACATTAAACCACTTCTTAACTAATTTACTAGATTTCTTTGCACATGTAAATTCTGCAGTAAATATATTTTAACTACTGTACGTAAGTAACACATGACAGACTAATCCTTAAACTTAAAGCTGCAAGAATTCAAGGCACTGTATGGAAATGCATAAAGAACTGGTCAAAAGGCAGAAAAATGGTGACTGAAAAGTTATTTCAAACTGATCAATTCTAGGTCTTCTACTCTTAATATTATACATTTGTGATCTAGGCTCTGCAATGGTGAATAAAGTTAATGATTTAAAAGTAGTAAATAAACTTTTTAGCAAATCTGAAGATGATAGTATCTCATTGATACAAAATGGATGTAGTAGGATGTAGTGCACAGCACACACAATATGATAAAACAGTGGACTGGGCAGACAGCTGGCAGTTGCCAAATAAAATTTAACCTGGATAAGATCAGTGTATTACACATAAAGTAAGAATGTGTATTTCAAATGCCAAATCGTCTGTATTTAACCAGGAAAAAAGCAATAAATGAGGAAGATCTAAGAGATGATGTTGATGATTCAGCACTTTCTTCAATTAAATATTACAGGGAAGCAATAAAAGAGGCCAATAGAAATTCTGGAGTGTATCATTAAGACTGTAGAATTTGAATGAGCAGACGTCATGCTAAAACTATATAATGTGTGAGCTTCACGTGGAATACGGAGTTCAAGAAAGATATTACTAATATGGAGGCAGTGTCAAGGGAAGCGAACAGATTAATCTCTAGTTTGAAGGGCATGTAATACTTGCACAGACTATGGAATATTTTAAGCCTGTAACTGAGAAGATTACATGGGAATTTTTTTTTTCACATATTCAAATACTTTACTAAAAGGCAGTGACCAAAGGAAATTGTTCAAGTTCAGCAGCAACACAGGTAACCTGGGAAATAACAGGACATGTCTTTACGCAGTGGGCTGTAGGAAATTCACACTTCATGTGGTTAAAACCGATCTTTTAAGAAACAAATGCAATTCTTAACCTCATATTTCTCTCTTCTATTAAGTTACGGAAAGGTACTCAGACATTTAGCTACTCTCATTGAATTGTTTGACTGTTTTATCCATCCATCTATTTTCTAATTGGTTCTTCCAATTCAGGGTGGTGGGGGAGGTGTAGCTCAATGCAATGAGCTCAAGGCACGATACACCATGGACAGGACGTTAGTCTGTCGTAGGGAGGACAGACACAAATACAGACTGTAGTTCAAGTAGGTAGCAAGAGTTTCCAACACTAAATTTAAGGATTAAATATTATTAAATTATTTTGTTATCCCTACAAATTATTAAATTAAGAACAGTTACCGATGAGAGGAGGCTATCTAGTCCATTTGATAGTTTGTAGATTATTGATTCAAGGATCTCATTCAGCTGTTTTTTTTAAATCAACGTCAAACATGTCTGGATATCTTGTTTCCGCAAACCCTTGTCTAATAGGAACAATACATAATTATAAATTAATAATACAAGATCCTTTACAAATTGAAGAAAGGATAATTGGTAACAGATTTCAATCAAATGCTTGGTGTGTGTAAAAGGACTGCTCCCTAAACTATTAATTTGTTCTTTGTCTTACTCTTTTCATTTATCTAATTTGTCTCCAGATGTATCCTGAAATGGCTTAAATGAAACATGAGTTTGCATTGGAAAGCACAGAACTAAAGGACATGCCCACACTCCTAGGGCACAAAAAGAAATTAAAGCTTAAATGTCACCATCTAATCTCTGTTGCTCTCCACAGCTACAGTATGTATAGTTACAGTATGTGTGCCAATCAGACGTGATTATTGCACTAAAAGCTGTGCGTGGCATGAAAAGAGAGGCTAAGATAATGACACACTGTATTGTTTCTCACCTTTTCTTCCACCTACACTTTCAATCTTAAAAATATCATCCTTACCTGTTTTATGACCCATTCTAATTTTGATGGAAATCTAGCCATCACCAAGAAATAATACAGTGCAAAATTACTGTATTTTGAGGACTTGCCCGATTCTTCAATATTCCTATTTAAATAACAAAGAATGATAAAATGATTATGTATTTATACTGAAAACAGTAGATAACTGACAGGTTGCTACAGTTATTAAATGTGAAATGTAAGAGTTTACACCCTGCTTAAAGGTCCATCTTGCTTGGAATCACCTTTTCACTCTTTGACGACCTAAAAAGTTTCACAGTTAAAAATGCGTCACCCTAAATACAATAAATGGCTCAGGGTGACAAGGGGGCAGCATAAAGACGAATAAAGTCCTGTTACATGGCTCAGCCTTCTATCTGAGTTAAGGGTTAACATCCATTTTGAGCACTGTGGAAAAAAGAAACACATCTGGAGTGCCGTAAGCCATGTTAGGGGTCTTAATCTTTTAAATGTAGGAACAGTGTGAGACAATGTTCTGTGGGAGCACAGAATAAGAAACAGAATGTTTAGCAGACCCAGGAAACACAGTGGTATGGTGTTGAGCATCGCTGCCTTTACAAAGCTGAAGCCCTGTGTTCAATTCCGGACCTGGGCTGCTACATGCATGAAGTTCTGGGTTTCATATGTCTGCCTTGTGCCCATTGCTTGCCAGGATAGGCTTCGGCTACCCCGAGACCCTGTACTGGATAAAGCAGTTAGAAAATGGATGGATTATGTGGACCCCATTTTGCTTACGGGGTTCAGTTTCATTATAACCATCCAGATTATTAGTCAACACTTGTATGATCTAATTAAAAGGAAAGAAAAAGTCAAGAAAGGGAAGCCATTTTCATGGAACATTTCCTTATCTTTTAAGAAAGTTATCAGCTGCTAGTGTAGCTCTCACAATTCTAGCTGTTTAATTGCACTCTATTGTTCCAGTTCTCTTTTTTAAAGGCTACCCTGCCTTCTGCCACATAACTATGCTTTCTCAAGGGAAAAGGCTTCCAGGACCTTGTCTACTATAATTGGCATTGCCCACTGCAGAACAGGACAGTATTTAAACAAATTGCTCACATAATTATTCTGCATGCTGACAGCACTCCCAATTAAAGTCCTTCTGATTCTGGGTTGTTAATGCTCCCTATGATTAATGTACATGGGGAAAGCAAGGATAGTGCTGACCCATCAATCTGAAAGAGTCTGAAATTAACCTTCATGCTGACAGTTCACAGGGTTTTTTCTAGAACAGATTCAAGGTTTTCCAGGCCAGGACTCTTCACCTTTCAATTAATCTGACAGCAGAATAAGGAGCTCCAAGGAACATGAGGTCTACTTCATGAACCTTAACACTTTCTGATTCAAAAGTATTATAAATCTGTCTTTTTTATGTCAAAACATTGTGTTCATACAGTAGTTCAGATCCCTGTATCTAAAATTGTATTATTATATGTTTTACTCACAATACTGAAATATGAAATGTAAAGGCTATATTTTTTATGTTGAATTCCAAAAAGACTTCCCAAAAAATCCTAAAGCTACCAACAGTCAGTTCTTCATTGTTTCAAAACCACTGGTCCGAGGTAGACAGTAAGAGTCCACTTGATTGCTGGTCTGTCTTTGGCTGGTACCACAAAATTGCAAATTCCTCAAAATTTGACACTCCACTCTGAGGGCAAAGCAAGAAACACATCTTTCTGCCTCACTCATACTTCACTGGCTCCAAATTGCATTTTGAATTGCTTCTGAAAATCCCCCTCTAGAAGTGACGGAAATCCCACGCATTTGCATCCCTATCTCAATTATGTGACTCAAAGGTACTATGTATTTCAGGGTATTGCTTTTAAATCTTTGGAAGACGAAGCTTCGTTCTTTTCAGTGGAGTCTAAGGTGATGAAAGGCTTCTATATTACAATGCAATCTTGAAGAAGACTTAGAATAAAGCTTGCTAACTTCAAAAGGCAGAGAAAAGGCTAGGATTCCATATTTTTTAATATATTTTTATACATTTACTTCCAAGTCAAAATCCCCAAAAAGACAGGAAGATCTTTAAAAACTTCTATTTCTTCTTGTTCGAGCTAAGCCGTTTCTTCAGACAACACCCACAAGCTGGTTTTTACACATAAAAACTCCTTCTGGAGCAGGAACCTCATACAACAACAAAATCATATCCAAGAGTTCTATTTCTACACATAATTTACAACTGCCTAAATGCCAGTTAGCAAAGTCTCAAAGTACACAAAGCATCAGAATGACTTATCATCCAACACTGGGTACTTGATGTATGTACTCTGTTGATCTGTGTCATGAAGACAAGCTCTCTAACTGTTGAGGAACCACTCCTGTTCAATCTATAGTGCTGTGCTATAATATATTGACTCCCACATTCCTCCAATTTATAATGGACCAGAAAAATTCTAATTGGGATTTTTGACCCCCTGAAGCAAAGTGTTTGTAGAAGAACAATAAGCCTCATCAGCAACGCAAGATAAAGAAAACAAAATGAAGTGGTTTTTGAGTTCCGTATTGGAAAACAGCTTTATACTAGATGCAAGGCCTCCGCTTGTTGTCCTGTTAATGAAAAAGAAGCTTTAAAGGCAGATTACTTTAAAGGTTGTGTTGCTAAAAAAAATGCTTACAGTCATCTATATAAGAAAAACACAGCTGTCAAGCAAGCTGAGGAATCATGTAAGTGGAATTCTGAAACTGTGGTGCTTAACTATTCTGAAGTGATCTGTGGGACAGTCAACATATCTTCCATCACTGAATTAGTGGAACATAAGGCCTTGTCAAAGAACCAAAACAACAAGCTCAAAGTGAAGCACAATTCATGACACCCCTCAAATATGAACTAAATCAAAACTGACAAGAAATCACGTGAAAAATAATTTTTGAGAATTCTGACATCTTGTGGTTTATTCACTTGAGACTGCAGATAAGGAAGCTTGCTTTGTAGTTGTTTAAGCCTTATTGTTTAAGGCTGTGCCTCGTCACTTTTAGCAAGAGGGGGGGGACCCGGCATAGTGCAGTGGTTGAACACTCGATCCAGCGTTCGCACCACTGAAAAGGGCAGAGTCCTCACTGGAACAAAGAAGCTCATCAGGTCACAGCTCATGTTTCTTAACATGATGTTAATCAATTTGATAGGATGTGACCCAGCCCCCCTCCCGGATGGGACACTGGTCCATTGCAGGTATTATCCTCAGCAATGCTGGTCTACTTTAAAAATTGGGTAGACTGGCACCTGTTGTAAAGTATTTCACTCAAGGCTACAGCAGCAGGGTCCGCAGGAGAGACTTGAAAACTAACCTATCAGCTATGAGCACTGAAGGCACTGCTTGGCCACGGCACAAGAAATCTTTAATATAATTTAATTATAAGGGAAATAATAGGCCTTATTTATGACAATTAATTATGATCTATGACAATGTTGTACTGTACATATCAAAGGCACTTACCAAAGTGAGAAGGGTCTGAGATATAAATATTTAGAAGGGTAAAGTGTCCTAAAGACTTATATTTTATTGTAAACTGCTATCCTAAGCATGATACAACATATTAAAAGATATTTGATACGCATCATAGGAGCACATTCTGAACTAGACAAAATACTGTAAAACTGTAAAGAAAGAGGTAACAGATGGATTATAGGTCACGGCACTTAAGGTAAACAGAGGGCATGATCTGTCAAGGTTTTTGCTTATATTTGATTATTTATTGATCTACACATTATCATGCAACAGACATTATGTATATGGGCAAAGCACTGTACATAACACTTTCAAACCTAGTCAAAATCAGACCAAGCAAAAATACAAAACATTAACAATCACCAAAATCGGCTGTTGTGATTTTATTTTGCCTCTACTGAAGTGAGACAGTTACCAAGGAAACCATCTCCATTGCATCCCATCCTTTTTCCTATACAGTTCCAGGGAGCAGTGGATAATTTGGTCATTTCGAAAAGAACCTACAGTATATAACTATAATTCAACACACGCAGGGCCTCCAATGCTAATATGTTACATCTGATGATATCAACTTTCAAAAATTGCAATAAAATGAAATGCTGAGAATGAAACAGATGTTCTAAAAACAGAAGATTGACAAAATGTGTAAGGGGTGCCACACCTTTATTTCCATGTCATTGTGGGCTTTTCAAATAAAGAAAATTGATTACAATTAATCCATTAAAGTTCCTTCATATTAAAATAATAAATAAAATGTAAAAACACCGACACTCAGTAGTAGCCTGACTGTGCCAGAAAAATGAAAACAGCTATGTCTTATCTGTTTCACAAGGAACACACCACAAAGGCAGCAAAGAGGAAACTAATACTGTAAACAGGACACCGGTAAGGTGCCAGCAAAACAGATTTAATGACAGGAGAGAAAAAGGGTGTTTCATTTCACTCCCGTTGCCCTAGTAGGTTACACAACATGATCACAAACATCAGGGTTTTATTAACTTAATATTAGGATGTTCAGCTGAACTTTGGAGTCCCAGATCATTTCAACACCTCTGTGTGCTCCTGTGTTACAATCTGTTATTATCTGCCATGACAAAATGGCTTGATTAGCATGCGGCACCTCTTGTTATCAACAGCTTCCCTTAACATGGAGCATGTCATGACATGGGGGCAGATGTCCTTATTCTGAACTTATGAACGGGGCACAAATCGCTGTATCCGAAAACAATTCTTATTTTAAAATAAGAAGCCCGTGGTATTCCAGTCAAATGGAAATGGCATTATTGGCAGTGCTCTTTGCAGTTAAGCTATCTGAAGACATTGTTGGTGCTAGCGAAAGAATGTGGTTTAATTGACATAACTTGTTTTCTCCAATGGAAAATAAATACATTAAGAACTCTCATGCACTACAGAAAACACTGTACTTCTACCAGGGTAAAACATGTTCTGTGCCAGTTCTAACAGTATTTTATGTTGAGACTGAATATGCTAAAATGCATAAACTTCATTAAAAAACCTGCTCCATGTTTTAAGCCCATTCTGTACTTTATTCCCCATGAGGGAAGAATAATTGTGCTGCACAGTTGTAATTTGTTGGGTAGCGAAGGGTAACTGCCTCTCCCTTCCATGCAGTGAATGCAGACAGCCAAAAATGTTGAGCTAGAGAGGGCAAGGCTAGTTAAGAAGATGATGTCTGTGTTCAATTGTGTTTAACAGGGAAGAGTTGCTTTTTACAGAAACAGGCAAGATTATCAGCTAATGAAGTTTTCTTCTACAGCTCCTAACTACATTTCATGATGGATGTCATAAAGCTAGTCACATTTTAAAATCAACCAACAGACTGAACAGAAGAGGAGTCTTGGCTTGGTAAATCGACCAGAACCACCGATTTTGCCAAGTTTATTGTTCACACATGGTGAAAATCAAACCAACAGGCAGTGCAAATCATGTGGATGTACTTCCTCTATTTTAGCCAGCTTTCCAAAGCAAAATATTTTAAATAAACAACATAGAATCCATAGTGATTAGTCAATAACTCCATAGATATTGCATCTTAAATCTTAAATAGCCCTGCAGACTATTTGGATGGCGATAGATAGCTACAGTTTTCTAGTTAAAAATTAGTATTTTAAAAAAGATATGATATATGAGCACTTACTTAACCAAGGAAAAGTCATGGCCAGGGCCTTTGGTTATTGTTTTGTTACAAAACAGGCTCATGGACTACTGATGGATCTACGGTATATTGGTGCACATGATGACACCAACATCATACCAAGCAGTTTCTTCTGTATTCTATGTATTGCCTAGAATTCACATCTGTGACAGCACCTATAGCGACAATATCTAATATGCTCTGATAAGATAAAGTAGATTCAGTAATCCCACAGCATTGCTAGGGTTAAATAAATCAAACTGAAAGCTGTGCGATCTGTGTCCCCTATCTATTAGTCTGGTAATTGTTGGTAAATGAAGATTAATCTGAGAGGTGTAACATCAGCAATTTAACAGGGTTTTCTTTTTTTTCCTCCCCAGCGGTGAAACCCAATCCATTTTCATTAGCCCCAGCATGCTTCATCGACCAAAGGCATGTTCAGTCCTTCAGACTTACATTTATATCTATTAGTTCTAATAACGGAGCCCTAAACATGAGCCGGAGGTCAGGAATGTGAGAGGCGAATATAGAACAAGAATGTGTCTTAGTGAAGAATCGGTATCAGACTGTCCATCACAAATTTGGCTTCTTAGCCTTCTCTTGAAGGAAAAATTTAAATGCTTCAGCTCTGCGTCTCTCCTGAAGTAAAAGACTTTGCTAACACTGCCGCGCTATCCCACCCCTTTACAACAAAAACTTTCCTCCTCCCTTGTTGCCTTTTCAATCTTTTTTGGGGGAGATACAGTACAGGAATAGACATGTACTCAACCCTGTGGCCACAGGCCATATGGTCCAGTATATCTCTCATAAAAGTTTTCTGGCACAACTTACTTAAGTGCTACAAAACACAGTTGAATCATGGTAACAGTGAGTATAAGAGGCATGGGGAAAAAAAAGGAATGCATGCTATAAGCATGGTAGAGCCAAAAGAGATCCAAAAATGCTACAGATGGGAAAGGATGTATTTGAAAAGCCTTTGTTGTTAATAATTTTAAATTAAAAAGTAAACATCTCTAATAAGGAAACAACACAAACAGCACACTTCCGTGTCCAGAAATGGGGAGAAATCAAAGCTCCTTTTGGGTTGTTTTGGTTAGATTTGTTTTTCCCCGAAAGAAAGCCGACTGTACAGTATTTCCTTTACTCCTGCCCACCCACACATGCACACGTACTGTACAAATGAATCATTTGATACAAAGCAAATTTAAATTCCCAATTATTTTCAAAACTTAAGCAATCATTTATCTTCATGCACAAAAAAAAAAACGAATAGAAAAAAATATAGAATATGCTGTGAGCCCAAATCTCCCTGGAATGAAAATTATGTATTTTTTCTGACACTTTCTGCTTCTTGACATTAAAATGAAAGATGAATATTGTCCCAGAGAATTGTTTCTTACACTAACGCTGTAAAAGCAGTATTATCCATGATTATTAATGTGCTGAAGATAATAAGCTCTAGGAGCTTGCATCCAGCGTCTTAATAAATTAACTATATGCAAACATGTCAAGGGATGCCTGATAGCTCTAGACAGAAGACAATGCCTGAATAATTGCAAAACTTTTCTTCTGCCATTATAGCCGGACACCTAAGGCTTGTTTCTGTACCACGTTAGAACGAGGATGACCTCCAGATAAATTTCAGTATGGTTTTTGTGAGATTGCTGTGATGAATAAAAGACAATGCAAAATAGATTAAGGCGATAACTAGCTAACATTCAGGAACCAGTGAATGAATTGTACAGTAACCATTTGGAGTTTATAGCTTTTTGAACAAAGAATACATAAATAACAAAAAAAACAGTCTGTACCAGAAATACTGTATACTGTATTTAGACCTTTTCTAGGATCTTGGACTGAGATCCTAAAGCAAGTGGATGCCCCTGATGAAAATGGTACCATCATAGTACCAACTTTTATTAAAAAAAGTTAATGTGCTGCCTTTAGTCAACAGAGAAATGAATGCTGTTATTTTTTTAAACTGTTTTTTTTTTCATAAAAAGAGGACAATATTCTAAAAACAGGCTACATAAATTAATCATTGAAAATGAATGCACTCACCCGTTAGGGAGAAAAGCTTGTGAATTTATCCGAAAGCCCGGCTGTTGAGATATAATGTGTAAATCTATATAGGTATTTCATTTGAAAAGAAAGTACAATGCTTTCATGTGAAATCCACACTTACTCATTAATTTCAATTACATTTTCACAATGTAAATGTGGAGCATCTGTAATTACAGTACATAACATTCTAAAGGCAGAAGAAAAGACACCTAGAGATACATACTGTAGGTTCATATTTTGTACCAAGCAAATAATTTTTGGTTTTATATTTAGATTTTCATGGTAATGATTTTCTTTCTAAAAATCCTCAAGATGTCTGTGAAGAGTTGTATTACTAATACTTACTGTTTATAAAAACATCTAAAAGTCCATAACTGGATTGTGTGCTACTTCACAATGCTCTCAAAAATACTGTGTCTTAACTAACACTGCTCAAATGTTGCCATTGTATACTTGCATTGCTGCCAGTGCTCTGAGTAGTTATACTGACGAACGTTTACAGTATGTAATCCTGCCTTCCCTGGCAAATTCTCCTACTGACGTCTGAGGAAAATGACCATCCCTTAACCTTTACAAGAGAAGGATATGATTAGATCATCCCAAACAAAGGAAACCAGATACAGCTCATACAGTATCTGTATGTGTAGCAATATCGGTATGTGTAGCAACAATCTCACAGTTCTACATCTTAGCTGCTCTTTAGCCATGGTGCTAAATTGTTGTTAGTAATCCACCCACCCATTTTCTAACCTTTTCATCCAATTCAGGATCAATTCAGGGGGAGCTGAAGCCTAACTCAGCAAGCAAAGGGCACAAAGCCTGGTACATCCTGGACAGAATGCCAATCCATCACAGGGCAGACACAAATACACAGACGCTCACACTTACATCAGGGCGATGTAAGATACATGGAAGTATCTGACATGATGAAGCTCATCCTATGTGGTTGGGTTTCAGCCAAATGTCAGTTAACCTACTGTGGGCCGTGGGAGGAAACTCATAGCACTCAGAGGAAACCCACATGGGGAGAAAATACAAACTCCATGCAGACATTGAACAAATTTGAACCACTGTAACATACAATAATAACACATCAAAAGCTAAATTTCATTCTTTGCCTATGAAAACAAAGAGCTTCCCTCTAGTTTTATTATAATTACCTGCCACTGAAGGTCATTCGGGCCTAAATCACTTGTACTGCATATACTGTAGATTCTCATGGGGGTAAATTAGTTAACTGACAGTAATTGATGGAGGATGAGAGATGCGAACTCACATGGGTGTCTACAAAGGGTTCCAAAGCGATAGCTGGTGTTGAGTCTGGGCGAGCAGGTTTCCTTTGTGTGCATAACAGAACTTGACCTGAAATAAATCTTATCTAATAGTATTTCGTTTCCACTTCAGTTTTGTGCTCAGGCCTCATGAGACACCTGAGGAGAGGCTGGCCTGTCACAGTCCCTTTTTTGCTTTCATTGTGCATTTTATTTGTAATTGCATGTAGTTTAAACTGCAATACACTTAAAGAGCGAAGTACATTTAGAATTAAAGGACAGTCCAAGACTGAACACCATTAAGAAATATAAAACACAAAAGTTATATACTGTCAATTTCCTCCATGGACTGTGTGTTGTAAAAATGAACTTCCAAGACATTATGATTTCTAAAGTTCTAAAAGTTCCTTGGTGCCTTAGGTAATTCCCAGTTTGAATATAATGTGACTCTAACCCCATGTTGCACTCTTGGAATGCACCCTAAATGTCACTCTAAGTTATTTAAGTGTGTATTGAAAAAGAAATCAGTAGGCTATTTTCTTAAGCCTGGCATGCGTTCTTTTAAAATAAAATTCTGCTGCATCTCTCTGAAAAACCCTTTTAACATAACTTCACTGTTTTGCTTCACCAACTCCAATGCAAATGTAAAATAATTACTATTATTCGACAGTCATGAATAATGACTACTTTCTAAAAGGTACATTTGCTTGATTTCTAAACTATCAGGGATACTTAATGAGACCTAATCTCTATTTTTTTCCACTGTGCTTTCAGAATTTGATATGAATGAATGTCAGCAAAAGTAATTTTTAAATTCATAACTAAAAGTACTTCCAAGTTTATCTACAAAGTTAATCCCCAATACCAGATGAGGAATATACATTAATGAGTTTTGTCCTGTCCATTAAGGAAATAAAATTGCTCACTACCACATCGAAGTATGATAAAGCTCATCCTGTGAGGTCGGGTTTCGAGCAGCCACAAGGATATTTAATCATGCTGTCACCTAGCCATATTAATTAAGTTATAATTTAGTTATTTATTCTCTCTATTACAGCTCTCGGTAATGCTCTAAATTAAGTTAAATTAATTCTGCGTTATTTCCTTTTGAAATAATGTACATACATTTTGAAGTCCATGAATTAATTAATTCGCTGGAAAACATAAGGTCTTCAGAACTAAAATTATATGAATTTAGCATCCGGGATGATGGCCAACAGACAAAACAGTCAGTACATTCACACTTATTTCTGTGTTTTCAGCTATGACTGAGATGTCAATTAATTCACTTCCTCACTAAGTGCTCATAATATATACGAATATGCAACAGCTCTATATTTTTCATATTAATAACCACTGTGATTATGTATATATGTTGTGTGACAGCTTAGTTGAAAAGTGACACAACACTGGAAAATGTCTTCACAAATATATTTTCAAACACTGACTATTACACTTTGAAGTTACTGCTCAGCACCGGAAAAGGCCTAGATACTGTAGATGAAGGTAATGTAACTCCTCAGACATTTGAAAACTTCCCTGACTCAAGTGACACGACCCCATTCTTAAATCTGTTGTGATCCATTTTATTTTTCCTTGAAAATTACAGGAATGCGACAAAGGAGATACAGCATTGTATGTAGTACCTTTCATATACAGTATTCACCTCCTACAAACGTCCCACTTTGCTGTACTGTACGTACAACTGATGCATTGTATACACATTTTTTGGGAATGTTTTCAACCAAAACTAGGATGTTTAAACTGTGCACCACTAATGAGGCTTTGTCATGCAGCTTCTGTCCTCCTGAGACTGGAACAGACAAAAAGCAGCAGATGCCCCATGTTATTGTGGGGATGCATAAGCAATACGTGGACAGATGGGCCTGTGCTTTTTTGGGTAAATTAGTCCAGTTTGTACCAACGGCTCTCCCAGGCTCCTGCCTGATCTCTGTTTGGCAATACAATTCATGAACACCTTCTGAGAAAGAATGCGAGAGGAAGGATAAAGGTAGGGTCTCACAGATGACAAATAACAATGGACACAGACAATTCTGACACTTATAACAATTACAATAATATTATTAATATTGCATGTTGATTGAATTAATTCCTTAATTTCACCAAGCAGAGGTTTAGATGTTCTGTTGAACATCTTAAAATCTAATTTACGATTTTAATTAGCTAATTTAACATTCACGATGTGGAGTTTAAAACAAAAGTTTAGGAGGTCAGACCCTAATCTCACCCACATGCCTAGGTATAGATATCACAGTTCCTCCTGACCCACTTTAATATATTGCACAACTGCCTCTATTCCGAACTTGCAGGAGTAAATTGGCTCGACGGAGTGTTTCAACGGCCCCATTCTTGCCAGGTAAGATTTGAACCAGGCCTCTTGCCCTAATTCCAATCTGACTAAACTACTGAAAAGTACCGTATACATACAGTGACTGATACACCCAGTTTCATTGGAATTGCACTTTTACCTCAGACACAGGACCTGAAAAAAAATTGGGGGAGAAAGTATTTATGCATACAGCTACAATGAGTATGCCTGATGAAATGTTTTTTAAAAAAAAGAGATGGAAGATTCTTCCACAATCAAACTTCCACTTCTTTCTGGACAATCCCAGACTCCATTTAAACACACCTGCTTTCTAACAAAGACAACTAGAAAAATACATTTTTTTCAACTAAGGCAAAAGACTAAGTAACCCTTAAGTAACTGTAAAGGTGAGAAATGCAAAAACACAAATCTCTCCAGTCCTTTACAATAATGTCTGCCAGTTGTTCCATAAGAATGTCCAGGATGACAACAGGTCATTTGATCCATCAAATTTTCATCCAATTCAATCACTGCAGACATTCTACCATCACATCTGATGCTGGCTGTATCCAATGCATCAGACTGAATAGCTTCACAGCTTAGCAAACTGCTTCATACGTTCCATAAGAATGAGTTAGCTTGGGATTAAAACCAGTTTCCTCAAGGACATTGGTAAAGATGTGTACATAACTGTCAGCACATATGCCCATTAGTTGTAACAGCTGCAAAAGTATAGCAATATTTAATGAAAATTCCTACCGCAGATTATTCCAGGGACAGTGTACACCCTTCAAATGGCATTTTCACTTGAGTACAATTACTTCATAAAGTCCAGAAAAACTGTGGAAAGCACTATTTATAAAACCTACAGCTTTTCTGAATCAACTCTTCACCAAGAATAAAAAAATACTGTAGTGAGAGAAAGAACAGTCCTGGCTCCATGCCCATCTAGTTCTCAGTTATTTATCATGTGTAGATGCCAGTTTTGTTTGGTGGTTCTAATCACAGATTGCTTTAGTAGACACAGTCCAGTCTATTTCACTTGAGTCCTAAGCCAGCTAAAAGCACAAACATGTAGGTTGGTACTAGGACCTGAGAAAAAAAAAGATTTGGCTAATCCTTAATTTACGTAAGTAGGGGATCTGTAATTATCAGACCAAGGGTAGCATTGATAAAACAGTACAACATTATGTTGTAGTGAATCAATTCTTCTTCTATGATAATATATTCTTGCCAACAGAGATGTTTTTATTGATGCATTATTAAGCCAAGAGCTATAGTTTTCAGTTTCACCAGAAGGTCTTACTCACACTGATGTAAACATGAGAGCTTTGACAAAACAGTAAAAGAAGAGACACATTTTGACTGTGGAGCCTTCTTCAGATGTGGTGTCACACCCGAAGAAGGCTCTACAGCTGAGATGTTGTGTCTCTTTTTTTTTCCTTTCAGCATGGAATAAACCTTTTCCTGTTCCTTTGCAGCCTATGCATGCTGATGTAGCTACAGTGCCTACTTGAACTTACTAAGGCAGCAAAAGGGTGTGAAACTCCATAGATAAAAGAATGGCCCAGCTATTTGGACACCACAAAAGCATTAAGCTTATAGCCCTTTACTCTACTCCCATCTACTATGGGTCCAAAAGCCAAACACAAAGTTGCTCTTTAAACAAGTAGTAATAAGAACTGGTGATTTTATTGTAGGATTGTGCAAAATGAGTGAGTTTCTTTTCGAAAGCCAAGCCAAGCACAAAGTGCTTTGGAGTCTGTTTGTGGAGAAAGAAAAGCATACACTTGCTAATAAGCATCTCCTCTGGTCCGGTTTATCCTTCTATTAAATCTGTATGTCATTTTCCGACGTGCTTCAGCACCCTCTCACAAAGCAAAAGCAGATATTATTTTAATGTAGCACTGCATTTCACAAAACCTTTCAAGTTGAAACATTTGGACCTCGTTCTGTTGTTTTGTGAGTGACAAGTTGCTGAATACTCCTAATAAAACTGACACCTAGTTTGAAGGGTTTTTTTTAACTCAAACTGTTGTGAAAGGCATTCTTCTATGTAACGAACTCTTTGCTATTAACGCATCTGAAGAATGAATGCATGATTAGAAGCTTTCTGGTCAGTAGAAATGCATAGCTGGAATAATTTGATACATGAACAAAATGCATACATTTGGACTGATTAGAATGGGAATTTCATAGATAAAGATAAAAAAGCACTTACTATTTTTTCAAAGGAATATAACACTCCAACATTCACTGTCAAAAAGCTGCTGTACCCTTTAAATATATTTACTGAAACAATGAAAAATACCAATAAAACAGTTTGCTTGGAGTTTGAAATACCAAAGCCTGTCACTTTCACATTTCCATTAGTTTTAACAGGAGACTGACATCAGAATCCCAGACAGTTGAGCTTAAGGTCATTTTTAGCAAAGTGGAAGGGACAACTCCTAAGTTGTAAGTGAAAAGTGAAATCTCTATATGTTTTTTTTTTGCATTCAATATGATTTTCAGCATGTGCTTTTTTCACATAGTTTTAGATCTTAAAATCTGATGTTCTGGGTAAATTCTGGAAACCCATACGTTTTATACATAAACTCAGCAAACAGTTTTGAAAATACTGAAAAATGTGATTGCATTTATAACTGCCTACATTTGTCTGGAGGATAAGGGTCCACAAGTTTTTAAACACTGCAATACAGTATGGTCACTCCCACCTTTGAGCAAAGATTAACCCACAGCAGCTATGGTCAGTGATTTGTATGGGCGATAATAGCTCACATTCGACACCTTTTCAAAATATCCTCTTTTGACTCCAACACATCACAGGCAAGTTGTAACCAAACCTTAGCTAATTGGATTCACTTCAATTTTTAATTAAATTCAGTACAGGCAAACATTAAAGAGAGCAGCCATTTTCTTTTCTTTTTTTAGGATTCAACTGACAAACCAACAGCAATTTTCAGCTGTCAAAAAAAAAAAGCAAGTCAAAACAAACTGTGCCTGCCCTTCCTGCGTGTTACTGAAATAATCATTTTCATCAGGTCTTTCACCCTTCAGTAGTTAACAGTTCTAGCTATTCCACCTTAAGCCTCAGTATGGTATAAATGGAAATAAAGTACAGCATTAATTATACCGTTTCTTAAACTCCTGGTTTTAAAGTGATGGATATTTTAGCAAATATACTCTAAAACCTCAATAAATATGAAACATTTAACACTGCACATTACATTGGCTCTGTAGGTAGTTGTATGTCATGTGCTGAACCTGCTCCTCTTTTTCTGCTCTACTATGATACAGAATCAACACCTAAAGCAGCAATAATTGCCCACCTAACTCTGACCCTAAGAGAGGTAATTTGTCATTATATAAGGTGCAATACCCACCAGTGTCAATCATTTTTAATGCCATATAACTAATTGTGTCTCTGAGCCAGCCGGGTGACCATTTAAATAATCTTAAAAGGAAAGAGAAAAAAAAACTGCCAGTAGAGAGCATCCAGGACTTGACGCTGCTTCATTTTCACCTCCGCTCTGTCAGATTTCTACACAATTTACACCTCCTAGCGCTGCCATCTCCTGACACCTGCTTCAGAAACAATTCCCAGGGCCCCCTCCACGTTCTCCAGCACTAAATCACACTCACATTCTCTCTAAAGTACAAGATTCTGTAAAATATAGCCCACGCTGGCAGCTACTAGACACAGAACACAAAAAAAGAAAGCACTGAACCACACAGCAGGCAAAAGCAACATTATGTACAGCAATTAATAACATGGTTGTCCCTCAGACATGCACACAATTAATCAGAGCCCAATAAGCAGGTGCTTCAGTGTGTTCAGTTTTCTCTGCACTATTTTTGATATTAGTAGAAACCTTCACAGGAAAATCTTTTCTAGTCCCTTTGCTGCTAGTGGCTGTTCAGTTGTTTGCTTTGTAAAATCATTCTAACTTAATATATCCACGTTGATTGAGTGTTATTTCTTAAATCATTCAATAAGACATAAATACACCTCCATTTTCCAACATTTTCATTCAGATGAATTTTGGAAGGAGTCTTTTGGAAGTGGCTTTGTAGCATTGCTGTCTTACGGCTTTTGGGTTCTTTTAGGACCGGGAAGCGTCTGTGCAGAGTGTGAATGTTCTTTGTATGGTTTGTAAATACAGCATTTCCTTTTACTCCCTTATTCTTGGCTTTACCATTTGTGAACATGGTCCAATGTTTGGAATTGTGGAAAAAGAATAAAACAACACCTTTAAAAACTATACTGGCTTTAGCTAAAAGAGGAACAATATGTTGTAGTTACAATATCTTCTGATGGTTGAAAGGCACAAACTTGTTTTCAGCAAGCAGATATTAATAGGTGTAACTATAATTCAAAGAGTATAGTTACAATAAATTATTTCATACTGTATTTCTGCTGCTGTTCAAGACACAAATTGCCCATGGCTGATAGCACTTTTCCATCCATCCATCCATCAATGTTCCCACATGGGGACATGGGGAGAAAATAGAAAACTTCATGCAGATAACACCCCAGGTCCAGAACTGAACCCAGAGCCCCAGTGCTGCAAAGCAGCAAATGCAAACCTCTGTGTCACCACTCAGCACTTATTTCATAGCTACTGTATTTCTAAGCTTTCTTTAATTATACATCATCCTGTTTTAGCTTGATTATACTTTGATTTTCTTTTCAGAGAATGTAAATGTGTACTTAAGGAAAGAGAACCCAAGGAAAGCAGTGAACTTCCCAGAATGCTCTTTATCCAGTGGCTGACGCTGTATTCTCAAAGGGAGTATACAGCATCAGAGATGCTTTGACAGATGTAAGTACTGTACATGTGATAGGCCTCCTGTTGTCTGCAATCAGTGGTATACTCTGCACTTGACAAGTGAGTACAGTATATTAAAATACAAAGTCAGTTACATAGAGATATTGTCTGTTACCAAAAATGGGAACCAGCAATTGTAACTTCATAAAAAGCTGGTCTTTAATTTAATTTAAGTGAGTATATATATATATGAACAACTACTGTACAGTATATGTAACTACATTGTCCTCATGAAGAAAGCAAAAAAACTGTATTACTTTAATTGACAAAGCATTTTTCCCATATTTGGCATTGAAAAGTGATGGCTACACCTGAAAGAGACTGGTATTTTTAGACCAGATTGCTCACACATTTGTACAATTCCTGGCTATTGCCACATAGCCTGGAGAGTCCTGCTGGGCATTTGGACAGTCATAGTAAATCAACTCTAATCAAAATTATCTGGAAATAGGGTGCTAACTGACTTTATTTTTCCTGCAGATGTGAACTGAGATACAGTACAGAACTGAACAAATATTACCAATAGATAATGTGTTATAATGCTTCTAGGTGAATGATTTCCAAATTCCTGAAGAAATAAACACAAAAAACATACACCTTCAAAACATGTAGACAGTTTAGCATTTTAACTTTAAAAACTACAGAGGGATTTCTTTAGCGTTAGCGACCATATGAAAATAAAAAGTAGCAGTGTGCATCCTAACCTCTGACAAGAAAGAAACTGATGCCCAGCCAATTGAGTGAGTCACCAGCAGGAGCCTGCTGGGATTCCAGTTTGGCATCTCATTGACATATCAACTGGAATCTTTCAAAGCAGCTGGTAATAATGTTTTGGAAAACTGAGGCCCAGCAAAATTAAATACACTGTTAACTGCTTTGAAGGCACCAGGGAAAGATTCAACGTTGCTGAACATCAAAAAACAAAACATTGTTTCTTCACTGACGTCTGTCTGGACATTAATTTAATTTTCAAGGGTGAGATGCAGAATTGGAATCGGCACAAAAAACACAAGATGAACATAAAAGGCAATAAAAAACACCCATATGCTATTGATTTTGGTTATAACTATATTCATGGATTGCCTTCAAGTTAATTGCATGAGTTCTGGGCTCCTGGCTTTCATTCTGGTCTGGGGCACATTCTGTGTGCATGTTCTGCACATGCTCATCTGTGATTTCTCCAGGTGCCCTGGCCCTCCAAAGACATGGACAAGGTTAACTGGTGTCTCTAAATTGTTTGCACCCTGTGCTTCCCAGATACATTCTGGTTTATATTTATTATATACACTCCCTTGCCCTTACCAGAAAAAAGTGAGTTTCTGATCATGGATGGATGAAATTAAAGGATGCACTACTTTTTCTCACTGCCTCCTTCTCTAAAGGCAGCTCAAAGCTATTATGTTACAATCAAGCCAATAATTGGTCCCATTAGCTTTAACAGTAAAAGGCTTGGCTTATTATGCAGGTATTTTCTGAAATATTAAGCCTTTTTTGTGCTGTAAAGTGACCCATACTTAAATCCTTCAGAGATGCCCCAACACAAAAGTCACAGGGCGTGTTCTGATAGAAAAAATCCTGGCTGAGACAGAACCTGCAAGATAAGAAAGATTTTTCCTCTTATTCCCGCAAAACAAAATATACAAAAAACTTAAATTACTTAGAAATGGATCCCCTTTCATACAGTTCTCTTGCTATGTCACAGTCATCTCTTTGTGCATGAAAGCATTATAGAATCATTGACACTCCTAGGGCTTTAGTGTCTGCTTAAAAGGTCTCTGCCATTATATTTATATCTGATAAATCATATTCAAATGTAACATTTACCCCTTATAAATATCTCACAATTCCCTCAGCTGGAAAGCAAAAGTCATATTTAAACACTGACAGCCAAGTGTCAGAAACACATCAATTATGAATGCTCCAGAGTCGTGATGCAATGGCTTGGAATGTAATCTAATTAGTGTTCAGAGTCACATTGCTCCATTAACCCCCTGTAAGACAGACCACTGGGTCAAACAACACACCCAAAGATGTCTAGTACATGAAAATCGTGTTTCCACTGGTCATATAAGAGAAGCTGAAAAGCTTCTAACTCCAGCTGAAGTATTACATAAGTTATATCCATGATTTTCTATTTAAGTATTTTTTTTAGTTTAAGACCACAAACATTTCAATGTTCTATAATAATATTGACCATTAATCTGCAGATAAACTATCTCCTTGGCCAGTTATACAAGAAGATAAGAAAGCTAACAAACAAGATGAGACCCAACCAGCTCATTTGATTGCTCATAACTAAGTGATTGGAGGAGCTTATTGTGATCTACAGTATGAGGACTTTATTATTAGACAGAGCATCAACGTCTCAACTTTCATAAGACTTCTGTCTGAATATCAGCCATGTCTCTCATAAGCCTGTGTTATTTATTCAGTCTTATTCTTCAAAAGCACTTCAAAAACAACTTCTGCTGAAAACTGGAAAACTGGAAGGAAGCAGTGATATTCATTTTGAAAATTCTAAACTGATTTTAAACCAAACAGATTTTAACACTTTGAACTAGTGCAGTTAACCCAAAGGGTGGCAGGAGTTTTGAACAAGCTACTCAATCATTCTGACGAAACCAATACCCTCGTAACCTTCAAAAACCTGCTGGATCTATCAGATGCTTGGATAAATTATTGTAGACAGTAAATGCCAAACGGGCTATAGTAGATGGACTGAATGGGCATTTAGAACAATTCTTATGGTTCTTAACTTCTGAAAACATCCTGAGAACAAGACGTCTGCAATGTTTTTCCTGTTGCATTTTCTTGCCTGTTCTGAAAGGATTTCCCTCTTTCATCTCTCCTACAGTATACTGGAATGTACTCACTTATGCTTCCTATTGTCATGCTAATTCAACTAAGCTTATCCTAATGTCACTCAAGATCTATTAGCAAAAAATGCTACTAGCCTTAATTTGCTATGCACAAAGTCCCAGGGAACAGTGAAATGCAAAATTAGCAATTAAAGAAAACAACAAATACAAACTAAGGCAATTTAGTTTGTTAATACGATCAAAAATAAAGAGAATGAGAACTATACTTCTTAGGATATTTAAATATAGCATTAGGGAACAACCTAAAAAGAATATAGATAGTAGATTAACAAGGTTCTTAATAATAGTAGAAGTATACACTGCGCACACATACACACAAATAATCCTGCAACCCTGGGGTCCCTTGTTGGCACAGTTATTTTCTTATCTCAGAGTATGAATGAAAATATCAATAAGTCTTTGCACTGAAAGCCATAAATATAAGGATTTAGTTAATAAGGTTATGGCCTGGTCTCTAAGATATAATATTCATATCCTTTTACCCTTTATTATGTCTGGGAGATCAAAGACTTCTTTGTTTGGAAGACCAAGTTTTAAAAGGAATGGCTGAACAATCTGCAAACAAAGGGGGTTTGCTCTTTGGGATTTACTGCTGAAGGTCAGGAAGAATTTGCAACTGTCCCTAAACAAGATTGTAATACTACCTGCTGTGCCTTGCCTCAAAAAAAGTCAGAAGCTATTCCTAGTTTTTAACCCCAGTGATACTAAAGAAATGCAACCACAGTCTAAAAAGGCTTCAAAACTTCAACAGTATGGTAAAACACTTTTAAAACTGGAAATAAAATATAAATGCCACAGTTAACTGGACAGTCAAACATTATCTGTATTTTCTTGGATATATCAGATGATGCACTTCAAACGAAAATACAGTGGAGAGATCAAGCTCAAATTTGAAAGGCAGAATTAGGAGTAGGACCTGGATATACTGAAGAGAACCCCTCATCTGTTTAAAACAGAATTGGGAAAATTCTCCAGTTTGATGGCACAAGTGTTTTCTTTATTTGTACTTATGTAAACTTTAATAAAAGGCTATTTATTTAAAGATATTTCAAAGATTAAAAAATATTATTCACAATTTGCTGTATATAACGTAAAATGTGTAAGTCGGCAGAAAATATTTGATGTACAGTTGCATTACACAGTACTGTATTGGTATAATATTGCCACAGCTCTACATGAAATGTACTGCATAGAGTATATTTATGGATACACTTTTTTGTGGTACAATGAGGTAAAATTCACAGAACAGTCATAGCAAAAATGTAAAAGATTATGGTATGTTCATGGTAACAACAAATGTAACAATTTAACATGTTAATTTTTCCCTTTCATTAATCTTGGAAACAATGACAATCCTGTTTTCTTTGGTTGGGGGGTCTCTTTGTAACCATTTATGTTTTATAGCTTTCTTGCTTGCTGCCAAAAATATGTTTAGCAAGTATTTATCTCTTCCCACAACCTCGTCAGGCAGATTACCCAGATACAGAACTGAACAAGACTTTGGAATTTCTAAATATAATATATCTTGACTCGGAGACCACACTTCTTCCCAATAAGATTGAATTTTTGGACACTGCCAACATATATGGGAATGTCCTGCGTCTCTACGACCACACTCTCTCCAACATGGTTAAATTCTTAAGTTAAGTTAACTTAAGTTAAATTCTTCCGCCATCTTTTGGATATTAAGGAAGTGCAATGTGTTTTACACATATTCTGCCATTCCTTGGTGGTGATAGTAGATCTTTTTCTAACTGATATATCCAATACAGGGGTGCAGGGGAGCCAGAGCCTATCCCAGCGAGCAAGAGGCATGGTGGAGGATATACCTTGCATGGGACACCAATCCATTAGATGCTGACACATGGAAATAGACACACACACTCACAGCAGGGCCAATTTTCCCAGCAGCCAATTAACTACCAGTATGTCTATGGAGTGTGGGAGGAAACAGGAGCACCCACAGAAAGCCCATACGAACTCGAGGAGAACATACAAACTCCACATACATAGTACTTCAGGAATTGAACCAAAGGCCCTGGTGCTGAGCTGCCGTGCCACCCCATAATACTTTCCAATCAAAGTATTTTGAGCATCTTATTCATAAATGTTCTGCATTGTTTCAAAATCCTTCACCCATGCTCCGAAAAACATTTCTTTAAAACTGATTTTGATTTCATTGAAAAAAATGTTTCTAACATAATGGGGAAAGTCAGGCCAAATATTTTGTACAGATATTACATATGTATTGTGCGTTCATTTTTTTTCAATAAAAACAATCAAACACTAAATAACAGAAATAACTCATTCTGATCAGCCTGGTCTCTTTGGTACAGTCACTATTACAAACTGTTGCACTTTTGGGATAACAACCTACGTATAGAAAGATTGTCATTTTTAACACATAATTATGAGTTGAGAGAGCTCTGGTCTGCATGCTATTGTGACTAAGCATCACAGAGCAACAACTGTCAGACTGAGGACATGGCTGTCATACTTCTGCAGAACTAGAAAGCAACCTTGTTCCTCAGCACATTCCTGAGATATTTTAGGAGTACTGTTCTGCTCACTGCTCAACACTTTTGTGGTTTGCCATTTATTTGCTAGTTGTTCTAGTGTTTAGCACACACCATGACATACTGTACATCCTTAGTTACTGCTGCCAAGTGGTTATAAACAAAGTGAGCAGTGAACGCAAAACAAAAATGTTAGGGATTTTAGAATACATTTATTACTGTACTGTAGGTTTAAAATCTACAGTAGGTTCAAATTTAATTTAAAAACTTTTACAGTGGTACAATATAATAGTGCCCTTTAAGGCATGCTCACCACTTTCACAGTACACTGAAATAAATGGAAAGAATTGCAGATGCCATTACAGTAGTGTGAGCACTGTCACAATCATATTCAAAATTATAATTATGCTTCTATATCCGCAGCACTTAAAAGTCCTAAATTATTCAAAAGCTTCCTTTTTGTTTAATACTGCAAAGAGATAGGTAATGTTGTGGGCTGTATTAAACAATGTAGGGTTGTTTTAAGATATATCAGTAAACTTCATCTGGTGTTGAGAAACAAGGAGAGGTCACATACAGCTCCTCAGCTTTGGAGAAGCCCGGGGGCTCCTTGAGCCTTCCTCACAGGCCTCATTATCTCGCCTGGGTGAGAGAAGTCACACCACTGACTTCCTGTTCCATTGGCGAGCGCTAGTCGGCCAACGCAATTACAGGATGGCACTTGACAGGCAACGAGGAAAGGAGAAATTGCAAAGAAGTGTCGCAATGTGGGGAAATAAAAGAAAAAAAACATCTTGAAAAGCAGTGCTGGGAGAGAGTTATTTTGTTTATAAATGCTGGTGACCTTAGCCATGCCTGTTTCTTCAATGCAGCTTCTCATCTAAGAAAATGCACATTGCCTTGAGTGACAGCTGTGTGCTTTACGGGAGAGATAATTATGGAGAATACTGACCCTGGTTTTGTTTGGAATATTAGTCAACTGTATTCAACATCAAGAGGCTTTAAGTGGCATTTTTATTTGTTGGTTTTGGTGGCTAAATTATATGGTAACTCTTCTAATGAGCTGACACTGAACCAGGTTTTTGGGATCCAAGGTCAGTTTAATGGCAAATAGGGTGAGGAACCAAGTCCAACACCTTACCAACTTCATGGATTCTCTCAGTTTTCAGTATACTGCTCTCATTTTCTCAAATGACAAACTGCACTCTCGCATTTGACTTTTTCCCCCGAACAGCTTAGAATTTATCAAATTATGATTCACAAGTTATACTGAAACGCTGCCAAAATGTAAGGCAGCACTTTTAATCCCAAATCCTCTTCTGACACTATGGGGGTATACTCACTGTTGAACCATTTTTAAACAGTGAGGGGCATCAGCTGCAGAAAAGGTCTTGCTGAACTCTCCATGGAAACGCACAAAACGGCCTAATGATCCTCTTGAGTGTCCAGCCAAATTCCATGGCTCGGCCTCAACAGACATCTATCCAGCTAAACCCCACAAAGGAGAGATTCTGGTGCAGAGGGAACAAAATGAAATAGGTAAAACAAATAATGCAATCTTTCTTCTTTGCTATCCATAGCCTTTAAATTCCTGATTATACATAGTGATGGTGAAATATAATTTAGATTCAGCGCAATCAAGCCTACTGCCAGTATGACTCTTTTTGCCCACGGCAAACAAATGTTGCAGGGCTGAGGCTTGCTGTCCCACAGAATGTCAGCATTTGATAATGACTGGATTTTGACCTGAACATGGTCTCTAGACACCCAGGTCATTGGCGGACCCACAGTCTCCAAAGTCAAAACGCAAACGAAAAGGGCAGCCGATCATTTGAATACCCAAATATTAGCCCCACTTGACAGCAGTCAATCAAAATGACTGTCAGCTACTTCCTGCACTCCAGAAAAACAGGCGAAGCGTACTGCTTGCTACTGAATTAAAATGAAAGGTTTTTATCCTCAGGGTCTAACATTGCTGCGTGCTGTTTGAAAGTCTGAACTAACTTTGAACTGCTTCCTTAAGAACTTCAGTTTCAAATGTGTCATGTCATCTCAGGAAACACTTATATACCTGTGGGCGAAAAGCAACAACAGTGACTGTGTAAGATGGACTGAAGTTCACTCTTTATGCACAGAATCTGCCAATATAGATGATGAAAGACTGCTAAGAGGTCAAGGCTTGGTGGTGGCTTGGGAATAATGTACACCTTGTTAAAATACATCTGACAGGGGAAGAACCACAAATGTATCCCTGTCCTGCTTCCCCTTATTACTGGCCATAACACCCTGAGAGAATTTCCAACAGAGTACAAATCCTTCTGCAATTACCGCACGAAATGCACAATGCTGCAAAGAGCTGGTTTATGGAAATTTAAATCGCAATTTTGTAGTTAAGCAAGTCAAGTGTAGCCAGAAGCATCATCTCATGAGGAGCTACAGTTTAAATCTCTTAAATGTGTAAACTATCCATATATAACAGTTATAAGTTTGTCACTTTGAAGGCTTTTCTTTATGTTCCATGCTGGGTTCAGATGTTTTTCTGAAGGTCCCTGCACAGCTAAAAGCATAATAATAATGAGGAAAAGGGAGAAAAACATGAAGAGGAGACTGTGGAAGAAGAAGGCTAAACATAATGTGAAAAGCATACAATGGCGACATGGTCCATAGATCAAGTAATGAGCCTAACAACAGACCAAACAACTATAACTATAACTAAATTATTTAGGACAAACATTTGCATTATTTTATGACAGTTAATGGGTATTCTTGAACGAAAACTCAATAGATGGCCCATTTTTTGTGGTTTTCCTTTATGAATGACTCTTACACATCTTTCAAACAAATGATGTGAGCAGAAATTGAAAAGGACAGGGGAAAGGAGAAAGCAAGTCGGATCAGGTTTTGAAAGCAATAGCAACACAAATCACAAGACCTCTGACTGACAGTCACTATAACCATGACACCATAACAATATTAAGCAGTGCAAGGTGTTGCTATTAATTTTATTCAGTTCATGATCCTCTCAGTCTTTTCCAAGCCAATGGCATTCAAAACTATCAAAATACAAGCTCTTCTTGTACTACCTTCCTCATGAGCCATAGAGGCATGTTATTCTATCATTGCCACCTCCATATAATAACATAGCAAATAAAATATAACGCTACATGTAATTTAATGCTACATGTCATCTGCCATTTCCTGAGTAGCAAGAGACAAAGTGCGTTGGTTCGAACCCAAATCAAATTAGATCAGATATTTTTGATTATTTTTTTCCAGCATGTTTTGCAGAACATTATGCATTTTTCTGTGAGCCCTGACTGGTCTTTATCATTCACTATCATTCCCTAAACCATACTGAGTCCCAGTTAGTCCCTTCTCATGTCACCAACCATTCACTATCATTCCCTAAACCATGCTGAGTCCCAGTTAGTCCCTTCTCATATCACCAACCACGTACAAATTAAGGTGCTGGAAGTTCAGACTAGAAATCTTAGGGATGTCAAATAGGGATGTGGATAGCTTTGCTGGCTCAAAGCACTGGGGCCCTGGCTTCAGTTCCAGACTGGAGGTGATATCTGCATGGAGGATTAATGTTCTCACTGTGTTTCCGTGGGTTTTCTCTAGGTGCTCAAGTTTCCTCCCACTGTCTAAAAACACAGTTGTAGGTTAATTGGCTTCTGGGAAAACAGGCCCTGGTGTGAGTGTGTGCAAGTCTGTGTGCAATGGACTGGTGTCCTGTCCAGGGTGTATCCTGCCTTGTGCCTGTTGCTTGCGTTGATAGGCTCCGGCTCCCCCACGACACAGAATTGGATGAAGGGGTTATATAACGGATGGATGGAATACACAAAGAATTGCATTCTTAACAAAAGGAGCGTTTTTGGACATCTGGATCAGTAATATGTGACAACAATTTCACGTTCATGTTCCTGTGCATCTTATGTGAACTAGGCAAAGTTCTTGAGTTTTTTCTATGTACTGTAGGAACTATGGGGAACAATTCTTATCTTTGTCACAAGGGTGGGCAAATTCCCTGCAGACAGCATGTTGCACACAGATACAGCAGATAAACACTGGCTACAAAAGTAAAATGGGAAACATTGACTGTTAAGAAGCTTATCTATCAAAACAAACTTTAATGATTAATCATTCACAGAATTTCATCTTCTTGTGGCAAAGCAATAATAATACAAGAATGTTCATATAGTGTAGGATATATAATCTAGACTCTAAGGGTGACGTGTACAATAAACACTGATATTGAAAAGTGATACAATACAAATACAATATTAAGACTATTAAGACTTTTATATAATTTTGGTCACCACGTTAAACAAATATTGCTTCTTCACAGTCAGTCCAGGGGTGTATGAGAGTATACATTTCCAGGCATAAACTAACGTCCTGCTTCAACAGGTTAAATAACTAAACTTTTCACTCCTGAATAGACACAGAGAGGCTTCATGATTTCTTCACAGTCAACAGTAAGACATAAAACAAGAAATGGCAAAATGTGATCTTCCAATCAACTACTAGAAATCTACTAGAAAGTATATGAACTAAATGAGCCATTTTTGCCTTCAAATAAGACTGCCTTTGAAAACAACACTCCAACATTGTACTAGTATATTTACACTCTCCTTTTCCTTTGAAAACAAAGACTCCTCCAACAACAACAGTTGTCAATGTTTATCAGGAGTTGTGGACCAGCAAAGAAATAGCCAAGCTCAGAGATCACTAGTTCTTATTAAAAGTGCCTGTTAAGATGTTCTATTCCAAAATCGTCTACACTTGTCAAACATGACACTTTCTAATGTCAGAGTGAAATATTGCAGAAAGATTTCCCGGCAACATATTTATTCACTACCATCCAACTTTAACACCTCAGCTCATCTCGAGACGTGACAGATTGTGGGGCATGAGCTGTTCTTTTCGCCAGTTCATTTCTTCCCTATCTTTACTCTGCCTTTCATTTTTTGTTCTGTGTTTTAGTGACCCAGAACAGTCAAAGCAGCTGTCATATCTCTTCCAGATCTGATACGAAGTCAACACAGTTTACAAAAGCTCCACTGAACCCATTTTTGTAATACATATAGAGTGTCTTCAATTTTTCTCACTCTGGCATTCAGGCTGAATGGATCCAAGTTCTTGCCTAGGTATAATCTGGAGTCACTGGGGTCAGTGAACCACTTTACACAGCTTTGTGAACAAACAGGGCCCAGCTATATTCACAGAAGCATACAGTGTGCTTGACTACAATTAAGCCTTACCACACTGGATGTTTTGTTCTGCACATTACCAGAAGAGATCTTAAGAATTTGTGTTTCTGTAGATAAACAGCTTTTTACCTCTAAAATCCAATTGCTGTGGAAAAGCAGCAACTAATGAGTAATAAACTGAGAACATCAAGTCAAAAATTTGGAAAAGAATAATGACTTACAGATATAAAAGGAAAGGCTCACTTACAATATAGATGTAACAACGGGCAGCATAGCCATCGTTACTTGACTTCTATTGAGGTCTGTCATAAACCTTATACTTTCTCATCTGTTGCTCTTATCATCCTGGAACAACTTGGAGAAATTTCCTTTAAAAACTGTTTACTATTTTGTTGAATATCTCCTTGTTTTGTAAAAATTACCTACACAAGAACATTTAAGTAATAAGACATCTTTTTGTAAGACATCACATCTATGATTTTATAACTTCTGCAACCATCCCTGCACTATCAGGTAGGTTTGTCACAACATTAAATGAAGATTATGTTAATTTGGAAATCTGCAAAAAAGACTAATCTACTCATACACTGTTTTACTGAGAAAAGGAAGTCTTTCACAAAAATTTAACAAGCAGAGATGAGTGGTAAAAAACGGCTTTACATTAAATATATACGCCTTAAATGCTCATTTTAGACAACAAACAACACTTGTACATCATCCACTACAACACCCCCGTATTACTTTCTTGTTGTAGTCTAATATGGAAAACAAGATAAAAAACCTGCTATGAAGTCAGCAAATCCATCTAAACAGCTGGTTAAATTGAAGATTTTATGTGAAAAAAATCATCAGGCTTTTCAGTGTCACTGGTTAAGCACTGGATTCCACTGCAGACTGTTGAAGTAAAAAGCAGACCTCAGCACCCTTTCACGGGCCACATACAGTGGGTGTCAGTTTGACAGTCTGCACATATACTGTATACTGTGCAGCTTCATTTCCAGCCAGTTACATGCAGCACACCAAATGTATTGCAATATTTCCACAAACTGTGTTTTATTTATTTATATCCATCCATTTTCGAACCAATTCTGGGTCATGGGGGAACCAAAGACAGGGAACCATAATCTGGACAGGACCCCAGTCCATCGCAGGACATACACAGACACACACACGCCAACACTTACAAGAGGGCCGGTCTTCCAAGAAACTAAATTAGCCTACCTGTATGTCTTTGGACTGAGGGACGAAACTGTAGCACTCTGAGGAAACCCATGAGAACACAGAGAGAACATACAAGCTCCACACAGATATTGAACTAGGAGCCCCTGTCTTGTCCAATGCCAACCACTGTGCTGCCTCTATTTATTCACATATTTGACTTCATTGTTAATGCTACCACTTTAAGATCAAGAGTCAAGGTACTGTAAGTGTTGTGTAAACCTAGAATCAAACCTAGAATCAGTTATAACAAAGACCTCACGAAAGAATTTACAGAGCTTTCCGAGATGAATGAACCGTAATCTGTCATTCATAAGGGACACAAGTAAAGGCTAATTCTATGCCAAAAAGTGGGAAAAAAGAAACAGAACATTTCAGATGTTGAGCCTTCTTTGGATGTGAACACATCTTCCTTCCTTAATCTTCTTCCTTTGCAGCCAATGCACACTGATACAGCCCCCCACTTGAACATTTCATAATACAGTTCTCCTGAAGCCCTGAGGTCTGCTTACGGTCACCCTTGTCATAAATTATGCCAAGCAAATCTAAAAGCGTTAATCAGGCATTTATGAAACATTTACGTCTGCAAATTTATGTTGTACTACTGGTGTACTGTAGACTGTCACACGTAGCTAAGGCAGCTGGAATACAAGTGCCCTGAAGCCAAAGAGCCTCTCCTATTGCGAGACAGAATTCCACATAGCAGACTTGACGTACAGCCAGAACAGCTCCTGAGAGTTTAGACATGCTTCTTCATTGCCCAGGGACCAGAACAAGACATTTTACATTCCAAATTACATGAGCATATCTAATATTTTTCAAGTACTGTAAAAGAATGTCTGTTCTCAGAACCTTAGGAGACGCTGTGTATTTAAATAATTTAAAGCTGCCACAAATGAACTGTTTACAAGCGACAAGAGTTTTTTTTAATGAATATATTAATCAGAGCTACAAAGTGTGAACAGATTAAGACTCTACAGAAGTGAATGCTGCTTAAGAGTTAATATAAACTGGCAGTATTTTGCCACTTTTTTGAGCCCAAATTCAACTGGGAAGAGAGCAAATAAGTTCATTCCGAGACCAAAGAGAATGTTTTTCACAGATCTAAATTATCAGGAGTTTTACAAAATCAATATTTAAGGCTGCATAACTATTCATGTTTGAAAAACTGCAGCTCACCCTTCACTTTTTTGTGTTTTACTTTGAGTTTGAATCTAGTGACACTTATTTCTTCTCCCAAGAAACAGGTGATGGAATCCATATTTTTTCATTCAGAAGAAAATATGGTATTCTGTCTGTACAAGATTTACTTAGGAAACTAAAGCACTTTTAAATAAATGGTAAACAGTATTGTTTTGAAAAGTTTTTTTTAAGTGTTCTACATTCACACCTCAAAAAGGCAAACATTGACAAAACTTTAGTTTTTCCACTCTGTGTGAAGCTTTTGTCAATAAATACTCAAGAGGGTAAAAGGGTTAGCACAACCAAATGTGTTTCCAAACTTGCCCATTTCTGCTGTACTACCGTATTTAACAGCCAATGGTGACTGCCACAGCCAAGCCAGAGCTCAAGCACTCTATAACTAAATGTAGCTTGAGTTTTCTCCTCCACTGAGCTATTGATTGGGGGAGGGGAACATAAACTTGATTAAGCTAAATTTGACTTTTATTTAAAAGACCTTCCAAGCAAACTGCATAATTCTACATAATACTTCTTTGATTGTTAGTTGTTTTGCTAATTTCTCTACCGTAAACATTTTGAACACCCTTCTCAGAGGTTAGAGATTACAGAGAGATTACAAGCTGAACGAGAGTGAACGAGAGTGAATGAAAACCCTAATAAAAACATGCGGTGGTCAAAATGAGGAAAATCAACTTACAAATCATTAGTGATCCAAATAAGTCAAATGTTGCAAACATGTTGAATTGTGATAAGGATCACCAGCATTTATAACTAAACGTGTTATTGTAATAAATGACTACCAGAAAAATGACAAGCTTGATATTAAAGCACATGTTAACTTAGGACACAGGAAGTGAAAGGTTTTCAGTCTGCAACACCTTTTAAACAGATGGTGTCACTGGAATGCTTCATCCTCACTCACAGACAATTTTCCTACAAAGAATGTTTTCTTACGCACATATCGACCTCAGTGTCAGATCAACATAATGGTTGGTAGATACCACAAAAACAGTTATTTCAATCATTCCATTACATTGTATACAGTACTTATGGGAATAAATAGATACATTATTAAACAAACACACATAAACAGCAGTCTGGATAAAAAGCCAGTAAAAAAAAAAGAAAGTTACATATATATTCCTTCAGAAAAAAAAGACTTATCAATGCAGTATGGGGGGGTTTAAGACAGAAAACAAGTTAGTGTTAGATAAGCCATTATTTTAGAGATTAGGTTTATGGGTCAATTACTGTAGGAGATACTCTGGTCCTCGGAGCCCATCTACTGAGAGGACAGAATTTCCCAGGGACTGAGGATGTCTAAGTCGACTATGTCTGTCAGTGAATAGCCTTTGACTCCTCCTTTTCAGTTCCATGGGTAACTGACGTAAGTGCTATCCCACACTCCAATCACACACTCTTTATCTCATCCAGTTTCAACTTTTTACACTTTTTTTTTCCTGTGACATTGACGCAGTTCTGTAGCTTCATTTACTTTTCCTCGTTATTCGATGAACCACATGACGTCTTTTGGGAGGCAAACAGATGAAGCGCTGGGGAGCAAAAAAAGCAAGCACAGGCCTTCTAAGAGAAAAGGGTAACTCATTCCAAATGTAGCTCTAAAGCTGAATGAGCCAGAGGAAATATGGATGACTTTTATACAAAGTTCAGACGAATCTGAACCTGACATTAGTTTCAAAAGAAGATAAGGAAGCCCAAAGGCTTTTCTATTACTATTCTTTTATTGGTCGATGCTTTCATCCAGAGCAATTTACAAAAAAATCTAACCCAGAATGGAGTGTCCTACTCAAGGGTAGCGCAACAGTGCCCTACTCAGGAGCTGAACCCACAGCCTTCCAAGGTTATTTCATAACTACACCACACTGCTGCCTGAATGCTAGTTTTCTTACCCAATGTAACAGGATACACTTTCAAGAACTAATGCTTTTTTGGTATTCCAGAGATCTATTCATTTCTCTGATAATAACTGTCACAGGCACCTTTTCGTGCAGTACTGTCGCTTTGAGTTGGCTTGTGCAATGTCTGTCACCCAATACCAAATGTGGAACAACTGCGTGATAAGGGGACACTTTTTCTCAGAAAGTGGTAGAAGACGGGCCTAACGTGCCTTCTGTTTTCTGGGAAGAAACCATTCAAGTTTCAGTACCGTGCCTTTCAAGTGATTGAAAATCCCCGCCAACATCAGACTTTAAAATTACATCCAAGACCGGGGCGTGAACACGATAAAAAATTCAAGGTACACCCAATTCTACAGATTTTTTTAAAGAAATGCAATTGTCTTCAGTGCCTCTTTACTTGTCGGGTTGAATCATACAGTAGGTGTCTGCCGTCTGAAACATTTCAAATCATTAATTTTTAAATGATGGCTAATAGAGGCAGAGCTGATCACAAGGTGATGTACACTGAGTTGTGATGCATGAGAGGAAGCACACAGGTCTTAGAGAAAAACCCCAGACCTGAGTCAGTCAGACACATAAGCTCTTGTATGCAACAAGCCTTGAGACTTGTCCTACAAAATGTACAGGCAGATTTTCGAAGTCTGAAAGCAGGGGCCTGACGTAACAAGGTGGCTGAACAGTCTGCAAAAATGTTTATGAACATGCAGTTAAAGTGTATATATATATTTTCCATTCGAACAAAATACTGAAAAAAAGAGCCCTTTGGTTGAGTTTCCCGCTCAGCATACTAGGTGAATACTTAACTGGTTCAAATTAATTTACAGATCTTTAATTGGAATAAACTTCTAAGTAACTTCCTAGTTTCTCACAGGTCTCTGTGCCATCTTTCAATTTAAGATTTAGTAAACTGAACCATCCCACTATCATTTTGGTGGCCAGGTCAATCAAATGTGTCACTGCCAATAACTGGAATAATTTGCACAGGAAGCTAAAACTCCTCATCTTTGTATTTGAGCACATTTTCAGTGCTCAAGGTCTGTAATTTCCACTTAACACTTCTTAATATTACCTAATTCTGCTGTGTTACTGTATTTACATTTTATCGATGGCTCTTTTCTTTGTTTCAATGCTTTGTTCTCTGTGCTCTGGTCACTTCATCATTTTACATGATAACTCATGTATTTAATAAACAGTGCCATCTTAAAATTCGATGCGTTTGAGGATGTTTATTGAGTCTTTAGTGTGATTTGGCTTTATTCACTTGGATTCCATGCAGACTGAAGAGTGAAAAAGCAACAGCTACCAAGGTGGAGGAATAATGCATGAGCCAGAATTCAAAAAGAGGGGTTTACAGTACAGTGTATATATATAGCTTTCGGAAAATTACATCACTAATTATGATTTAGAACAGCTGGAATAATAGTAATGTGGTTGTCATCTTCCCTTCTGCACCTCAGTCAAAAACCTCTATTTTAATTATTTAGTTCAATAATCAAATACCTAAAAACAAATAAATGAAAATACAGGTCAGCCCATCTCTGAAGTTGATGAAACTAGGGACAAGCCGATCAAGTGGATAGATTTTACTACGGATATTAAGCAACAGCTATGGTGACTTACAAACTGAGGTGATACTGTACCTGTAATGTTTCTCATTGCATTTTTTCTATCTCTATTTGAAGAATTCCAACAACAAGCGGCACACAGAGAACGAGTAAATGTGAATATTTAACATTTTTTAATGACTAGATATGAATCTAATGTTCAAGGCTAAATCATATTACAAAACCTAGCAAAATCATCTGTGCCCATATTTGCATATTTTCACACCAAGATACAGTATAATGAAAACCACACACAGTTAAATTTAGGAATCTTAAAGAAGTATAAAAAGCAAGAGTTTTAAGACAAGCACATTCAACCTTAAACTCAAGCTGTTACAATAAAAAATACAAACTGAATTGATGAGATTCACATTACAGATTCTAAATATACCCCAGTCTGTCTACAACCCTTGTGAAAACTGTTGGCAAAGAGAAAAAACACAAGTTCCAGATACTCGCCTAGCAAAAAAAGTGTGAATATCTCAGTCTGGTATCTACTTTTTAAAATTAGCAAACTGTTACCAAGGGATTTGATAAAGCTATTCAATGAGATCACAAAGCTGATTTCAAAGGGTGAGCTGAACTTTCATTAGCTGAGGAACCATTCAAAGTCAGGTGAATTTTTCATGCGTGGAGCTAAGCTTGAATCTTAAAGTCTGTGTACTTGACATTCTGTTCAATAATGTTTCATACAGAGTGTGTTCATTACGGTCAGATTTTAAATGCAAAATTCAGTGTTATGAAATCTTCCACTTCATCCATACAATGGTAACTTAAAGTCACAATGTTTCTTCCATTTTCATGTTTGAGCAATATTGTTGACATCTGTTTTGGTCGTGTTTATATTCATCTTTTTATTTAAAAGCTTTGGCACACAGTGCTTTGTTAAGGAATGTCTGCAATATACTGTATGTTCTTTTTATGTTTTATTAGATGCATGAATCCTGCAAACCTTATGTAGTTATATAGGTGGTTAATCAAATGAAAATAAATTCAGCATTCTAGAAAACCTGTAAATAGGTCTACAAGAAGGGAAAGCAGGTTGCTTCTGATACAACTCATTTCAAAAAGTTCAGAGTGGTTTTGTTCCCTCAAAAACTAAATTTGTCTCTGAAAACAAAGATCTTGCTATAGTTCATTCTTGCTTTAATATTCACTTGTGTCATTGTATAAATTTGTATATTATTATTCCTTACACTTATATGGACACTTCACTCAAAGCACTTTACAGATAATGGTGACTCCTCTCCACCACCACCAATGTGTAGCCCCCACCTGGATGATGCGACAGCAGCCATAGTGCACCAGAACGCTCACCACACATCAGCTATTAGTGGGGAGGAGAATAGAGTGATGAAGCCAGTTCATAGATCGGGATTACTAGGAAGCCATGATTGGTAAAGGCCAATGCGAAATTTGGCCAGGACGCCAGGGGAACACCCCTACTCTTTTCGAGAAATGCCCTGGGATTTTTAATGAACACAGACAGTCAAGACCTCGGTTTTACGTCTTATCTGAAGGACGGTGCCTTTTTTACAATATAGTGTCCCCGTCACTAAAGGGGCATTAGGACCCACACAGACCACAGGGTGAGCGCCCCCTGCTGGCCTCACTAACACCTCTTCCAGCAGCAACCTTAGTTTTTCCCAGGAGGTCTCTCCTTCAGGTATTGCCCAGGTTCACACCTGCTCAGCTTCAATTGAAGTTCCCTTAAGATGTAATAAAGTTATTTGATTTGAATTAATTAGAATAAATCATATAGTGTATCTGGTTTAGTACAACTGGTAAATCAGCATGTTAGTGTTACACAATAAACATTTGAAAAATATAATATATAGAAACATTGTAATAAAGTTCATAGGAAGTCATACAGTAGGCTGTTTTATGGGGCGCCCAGATTCTGATGTGATTGCATTTCTGTACTAAAGTTCTATGGTATACACAGACAGTACCATTCTCTATAATTAACATGCATTCCTTGTCAAGCAATAGGACTATGTTATTCACTTGGTTTTGGAGTTATTTAGATGACCAAAAGACTCCTGTTGAGGAGTTAACAAGGCACTGCAGTAAATAGGACTGTGCTCCAAAGGGTTTAAAAACTTTGTGGTTTTGTAGGGTTTTTGTGGAAGAACTAGCCTTAAGCTATAGCCTTACCCCAGGAAGAAAAAGGTTACAAAAATCAGAGGAACAGAACTAAAAGAGACCAGAAGATCTTTTTAAACAAAAATATTGTTAATGGCACAAAACCATCCAGAAACAAATTTGGAAAATGTAGTTTGATTTGGTGCTCAGATGAAGGATCAGTCCTTGATTAGACAACAGTCCAGAGACAGGCTGAGGCAAAACTCCACAAGGAGACAGGTGTTTGCAGTGATTGCATTAAAAACACTGGTTATCCTCTGGCAGCCAGTTATAATAACATTATATGCACAAAAAATAAAATAAACTTCAATCAAAATGAAATAATATTTTTATATGTCATCATCTGTAACATGTAAACCAATATAATATTATCCATTTGTATGATGATAATTATTATGATATGTATTCGAAAGCGTATTGCCCATTACTAAAGTATGTGTCCCTTTGAGATTTTTTTTCGTATACTATATCTTTACCATATGTATTGCTAAAAAACATGATGGGATAAACCGTAACAAGCATTTGAAGTTAGTAGGCTTCAAACATACTACAGTATATAAGCAGCTAGCTCCGCTTGGGCAGTGCACCGAGTTCTAATTGTGAAGGGCTTTACAGACGGGATCCGAATGAGAGGCCGTTATAATTGTTATAATAGTAAATCATTTGTTATTTGTTAAGGAATAACATTGACACAATATGAATGATCCTCTCTTTCCAAATAGATAGTTTAGAAACAGTATGGGCGGGTATTCTGAGATTTTTTTTACTCATCTAACAAGCCACATCACCGATCACTCTTTGCAATCAGTAGAAATTAATCCACTGAATAATGCAGCATAAGTGAAAACCTGAGTCTGAGTAAAAACAGGCAGCTCTCAGTATCATACTATGGGGAAAATACTTAAAGGCCTTCACAAATACATATGGTAGAGACAGGAAAAGGCACTCTTTGAGCCAAACACTGTTTTAAACTCTGTTTTTTTTCACTCAGGGCATTTGCTTTATGACATTTCCCGAACATGCTCTTTGAGTCTTTTGGTTTGAAAGGGGATTAAACAGGATAGAGTTCCACCAAAGGACAGGAAGATGCACTATAAAAAACAAAACATATTTTCATCGCAGAGCTCCGATACGAGGTTTGGTGCAGTAGCAGATGTCCCTGTTTTTTCTGCCTTTTTTTGCTTTTACTGTGGGAACCTGTATGACTATAACCAGCCCTTCGGGGAGAACTAGCAGAAGGCAATAAAACATAATAGGAGAAATACTGCTGGTGGTTTACATCATCAATTATAGAGGAACAATTTAACTTCCTGTGGCCCATGAGTCAACACAGAGCTGAGTGACACACTGGAGTGCACTGCCACCTCATCTCACACAGGATCTGCTGCAGGTTACATGACCGCTGATATTGCTTTGATGGCATCTTGCGTCTACCTTTCTATTTAGGCAACTGCTGAGGAAGAAAAGCCAGCAAGCAGTAAAGAAACACAGAACCTATTAAAAATAGATGACCACTGCAGAGGATCAAAGCCGATGAGACTTATGAAATCCAGAGAGGGAACCCTGATATTATTGCGAGACCAGCTTTGGGTCATCTTCTTATGAGTGTGCAGCCTCAAAGGAATATAAAAGATCTGTGTGCCGAGTATTTTATTGACCAAAGGTGCAATACAGAAGAGATGAGAATTTAATGGAGACTAAAAGGTGTGTAAGAACTTGCCATCAAATATTAAATGTCTAAGGAATCTACAGCTGTTGTGTTTTTCATTCCATTATTTCCAAATCCTCCATCTGTATTTCACCACAGATCAACTCCCAATTCAAAGGGCTGAAGACACTTCACTGAAAAGTGCAATCTCACATTTTTCAAAGATTTAACTGCACTGCCTCTGAGCTTTCCTCCTGGAATCCATTTGTGGACTACTGTTTTACCCTAGCAAAAAAACACCCTTGAATTGTGCTGAATTGTACTGCACCTACAAAGATCTGACCTCTCATAGCTCAGGAAAGAAGGAAAGATTAACAGAAACTCCCCAAACTGCATATCAATACTGCTCGTTAACAAATACAGCAGATACAGAAGTATATTGAGCATTAACATTCAGGAGTGACCAGTTACATGTAAATGTTCATTGTCTGAGAAACAATCTTAAAAATATGCCGTATCTTGTAAATTTACTCTATGTTGTCCCCCTCTAGTGGCTGCCTGTATTTCCTGAAGCACAATCTAATATAATTTATTTTTTAAATACTGTCTTACACTGAGTCTTACACAGACTTACAGTATAATATTCTAATGTTTTTTTTCTGAAAACTGAAAACAATTAAGCCACTAAAATAGATTTACTGTACCTTGTAACTGTAACTCATACAACACTAAAAGACTGACTGCTCGTGCGGTTGATGGTGATGATTGGGCAAGACTTGTTTGGTTTCAGGTAACTTTTTCCTATTCTTCAAATTTCTCTCAAGGCTATTTCCTAAATCAATGATTCAAAGTGAACACAAAATCAGGAAATTTCTCAAAAGCAACCAAGACACAACATTAATTAGGGAAGTAACTAAAGAACTATTTTTTTCTGTTGAGTAGCCATTCCCCACAGTGGGAAGACAACAAGATGCCTTGACTCGGACATGAAAGTTGCTTTATGTTAAGGAACTGATGTCTACTAACTTGATCTCCATACACTCATCTACTGTATACTGTACATTTCACCGGCTCCAAAGGGTCATATCTAACTGCATCTCTGCATTCACATACTATTCATGTACTGTAGTAAGAAAGTAAAAATTAGAATACACTAATGGAGGCCACACATAAAGTATCACTAATTAGGATGTAAAAGATGACAAAAAAAGAATGGTTAGCATTGCTGCCTTGAAGCACTGCATTCAATTCCAGAACTGGGGTACAATATGTGAGTTTCTATGTTCTCCTGATGTTCATAAGGGTTTCCTACAGTTACAGTTGTCTTCGGGAAAACTAGCCCTGGTGTCAGTGTGTACGTGTCTGTGTTTGCATGTCTGCCCTGCAATAGACTGACATCCTGCCAAGGTGTATCCTGCCTTGCGCCCGTTGCTTACATCACTTAGGAAATATATGACCAGTAAAAAAAAAAACAGTGGGGGAACAAAACTCAGATTTCAAATCATTACAGTCAAAACCTTTGGGAACTGATAAAGCCGGGTTTGGTACAAATTCTACTTCACAGGCATTGTGCTCAGACACTAAATCTAAAGTTGCCTCCTCAAAAGTTTTTAATCAGGCAATGGGTCCTCGTCATAAATTAAGACTCGCAGAGCTGAATTTAACCCTGAGCACTTGAAACTGTGTATCTCCATCTGTCTGTATGCCTGTAAAAAAATAAGAATTTCCAGTTCCCAAAGTGGATACCTGATGATGGTAATGAAGTGAATAAGCCTGAAAATGCACTATAAAAGCACTATAAAAGGCAGGGTAGTGAACAGAAGGTTCGTAAATGGAGCGAGTTGATCAGGTATAACCTTGTTAGATACATAGCAGCTCAGTAAACCTGATTTAAAGCAATCTTATGTCTGTAAAGGCTCTATTTCTTTTGAATGTTTACTCTCTAATATATGTTACATTTGTGTTTTCAGTGATTTTTATTATACTGTATGGCTGTCTCTGGACCAGGTCCTTGAAACCTTCAGTGTAAAACATTTCTTTAATTAATTCCGTTGCTTTTCTTTGGATCATTTCAGTGCAACTAATGTCTTTTTGAAATGCGACAACCAAAATTATACACAGGATTCTGAATGAGGTCTTAGCAATATATTTAAAAAAAATTAACATGATTTCCCTGTACTTGGAATTCTTCAAATATAGCTATATATTTTGATGTTTTATTTTGAAAATACATAAAATTACAAAAGCTACTTCCTAAAACTTAGTACCATCCATTTTGTATTTATAATGTATACGTTTACTACCTACAAGTAAATACACTAGCCTTTACTGAATTTCCAGGTAGCTGCACAGTCATGCCCAAGATTTTCTGCTGCTCTCTTTTTGTGTCACTACAATTCTGCAGACTATATCAGAGTTCTGGTTCATTTACATAGAATCAGAAAAACCAGTGTCCCTAAAACACATCCCTGTGGTACACTACTAATTACCACAGCACAGTAACTTTTACTGTACCTTCTTGTATTCAATTAACCCAAAAATTGAATTGAAAATTCAAAAATAAGGATTTTCAGTGAGGATATGGAACTGTATCAAAGGCTTTTCGGAATAACACATATACTACATTCAAGGCTTTACCTACAACTACTGCAACCACAGCTTGTTCAAAGAAATCTAGTAGGTTTGTAAAACAAGAACCACCCTTTTGCATCCTTCCTGACTATTCCTGATAAACCTTTTAACATAAATTTATTAACACAAACATAAGAAATGGATATAATTTCATTCCATATATAATTCCCTAGTTTTTATCTCCTTTGTTATAGACGAGTATATATGTCATGTTATCTTAAATGTAGATCTACAGGTGTGCAACCTAAACAGGAATAGCCCCACACACAAAACACATGCTAATAAATCGGTTAAATGCTAAATTAAATTAATTGGTTGGGGCGCCAATTAAAAGATAAAAAATACATCAGCACTACCATGGCTTCATTAAAAACAGTGTCTCCAGCACACTGCTTTATTCTGTCTAAACCACAACTTTGTATGACAGTTGTCATCCTTGAAAGCAAAAAGTATGCTTGTAACGGCTAATCCAAATAATTAGTCCAGAAGCACAGATAACCGCAAGAATGTCTTCATTAGCTTTAATTATGAAAATGCCTCTGAAATAGCTATGGTTACAGCAATTGTGATGGTGATCCAAAGGTTAGGATATAATTACAATAGTTAATGACAACTAACTTGCTTGAATGATAGGTTCCCAGAATACACTACAGCACCCAAAATACCATAGTGCATACCAAAATACTAATTTGCTGAAAATGTTAATGAAACCTTCATTTTCTTTTATCTGTTTTGTCCAATTTTTACACATTACATTTATTGTATTTAGCAGCTAAAAATACTATACTGTACAGTTCAGGTCTGATCTCTGCTCTGCTGAATATGTTCAGTGGGATCTTGCTCAGAATGGTCTGAAGTGGACTGTATTAGCTATTCAATTCACAATTATACATTTATTTCTGAAGTTAATTTAACTGAAAAAGTGGAGTAAAATGCAAAACCCAGCACATTTGTTACAATACTTCCCAGAGAAACAGTGCTGATGAATACATCATGCATATACTGTACAAAATCAAAGAAAGTTGTTTTTTAAGTACAGTATATTTAATATGACCTGATGTAAAATATGCTTATCACAAAGCATAGAAATGGCTCACCAACCTTCCACATCACATAATGCCCATTTCACCTGAGAGGTAAGAATCTTAAGAGAACCTTAATTAAACTCATTTCAGGAAGACAATGTAATTTACCAAACAGCCAAGACAACAGGAAAAAAGATAGAAAAGGACACTTAAAGTCTGCTATGGTTCCAAAGTGCCCTGATACGAACCCCATTATTGTTATTTTCTCACTATATTTAGTTATATTAATAAAGAGGTCTCTGATGTATTTTTCAGTAATGTCATTTTTAGTCTTTATTGGAAAAAAACAGAAATTTCTAATTAAAAACCTATCAAGATCGGAAATGCTGATTTGCACAACAATGCATCTAGATGTGGAGCAAGCTCTAAATGAAATTTACTTAAGATACCAGGGTTATTTCTATGAACAATGCCATGAGGTTTTTCATGACGTAGCAGGACTGAGCTTTATTGTCTCTCAGGGTGGGGAGAAAGTCAACCAAAACTGGAGCACCGGTCTTCCAAACACCACTATATGTAGCAACCTATTATCCTTAGTTTTCCCATCCCAGTATAGACCAGTCTCAGCCAGGCTTAGCTTCTGAGATCTCATGAGATCAGGCTGCAAGGTGATTATGCCAAACACATATGACAGTATTTGAACAGGAACTGTTAAATTACATTTGTGCCCAAAGAGTTTGGTAATACTAACATGCAATTTGTAAATAAAACATCTGCTTTAATGAAATAAAATACAAAACTGTACTGTTCATGTTTTACGAGCTCTCATATTATTTTGGTAGAGCATCGTATATACTGTAATACTGTATTGTTTTATTTGTTTTGCCATTTTTGTCTGTTCTTTAAAAAAGTACTGTGGGTTTATTTGCTCGTACATGACACCTGTTTCAGCCTGGTTATCAGCAAGTTGGCGCTAAAACTGTTGGGTCTCTGACACAGTCACATTCACGCCTGTGCTCGATGAATGGAAGAAGCTAGCAGACATCTTCGGCTCTGCAATTTCCGTATTCACGGCGCTCTGAAGGAGCTGGACGCGCTCGGCTGGACTGCTGTGTTTCAGTGGTTTCATCAATTAAACTTTAATATATTGTGCCCAACCTCGTTGACCCTGCAGCCAAGAGCATTATCTAAATCCAATTTGTTTTTAATCATTTGTGTATTAAGAGAACGACAAGAAATCCCCTATGGACACCATTTCTTCAACAGGATCACCAAAAGGATATGAAAAGTGTGACAAAAAAAAGGAGAAGCCTAATGCATTTAGCCTGGCTGCTGCTAACAGAAAGGCGCTTGGGGGTCAGTGCTGGGGGTGGCAGCATCACAGTTGCTGAGAAATACAATTTTATGTTTTCCTTTATCAGTGAGACACTTTTCAGAACACAGACCATTGTTCACCTCCACCTTTCGCCCAGTTATCACATAGATTCATTAAAAATGAATGCTGTGGACAACAAACCAATTTCCCATGCTTAATTCAACAAATAATAACATCCCAGAAGATGGGAAAGGCTTCGTGAATAATACATCACAGCGCTGAAAGTGGAGAATAATTTATTGGTTCAGTCATGGGGGTGGAGGTGAATAGCTAAAGGGGAGCTGAGGTGGTGGTGGTGGGGGGGGGGTATTCAGAACGATTTTCTGTGGGGCGTGCAGAAGTAGATCATTAATCATTAACACCCAAGAAAACACGGATAAATTAAGAACATTTCATGAACGTGAACATAAGCCATTTCCTTACGAGATACAATCAAATGGAATAGTGACATCCTAAAACATTAGCTCTTGACAGAAGACCACAGAAGGCTTTCAAAAGGTCTAGGGAGAGATGAGATACAGGTGGGGCTATAATTCACATGAAAGACTAAATCGTTCCAGAATGCCTTGTAAGAGAGAGAAGAATGGCAAAGGAGCTTTAATGAGATCGAAAACGGGATGATGGAAGTCACTCCAATATCATTTATCATTTTATTTCTTTTGTATAAAACTCCTGTGCAGGTGGATTAAAGGTGGCTTTCCCTCCAGGCTGAAAGACCACGTGAAGGGCATAAAAGCTCTTTCACCCAGAGGGTGAAATGAAATTACACATTCTTGACAGTGAGACAGTCTCAGCTGGTTACTTAAAGGGGGCTTTAGTGACTAGTTATGATGAAAAATGTCATTTGAGAGAGATAAGTCAAATTTTAATTGGCTTGGCTGTTCGGCAGTATTCAAACTCTAAATGACTTGAAAACATGGCCAAACATACCTCCTATATCCATCCAATTATTTTGCAATTTGCTTATCCAGTACAGGGCTCTGGGGGAGCAAGCAAGGGGCATATGGCAGGATACACCCAGAAGGAGTCACCAGTCAATTGTAGGGCATACACATTGTCACATCAGGGCCAGTACACGCACTCTCACAAACAGACATAAAGTACACTCACACCAGGGCTAGTTTTTTTACAGAAGCCAATTAATCTACCACAAAGACTTTGGAGAACAGACAAACAGCCTTCTGTCATTGCAGCTGCCTCTTCTCACTGTGCTATGCCTGCATCAGCCTTCTGACATACCCATGGAGAGATTATTAACCTACATGGGCCTTATATCCTGGAGGATACCTGTGAGCTCCCCCTGGAGGCGTGTTTGAGATTTGTAATGATACTGGACAGACACATTCACATTCTATTGATTCAAGAGTGACGCTCAAATTCCACCACCTCCGAGCTCTCATGCATCTTCCCATGTTGCTGTTAATGAGAGGAAACAACAGGTTGTGTAAGGTTGTGACAACTCAAACTTTGAAATTTTTAACGGAGAAGACAACGAGTGAACCCAGGTCAAGTACCCTCAAGTTGATCCAATGGACCTCTTTATAATCTAAAGTGAGACATGTACCAGAGGACATGGAAGCTAAAGATGAACGTCTGTATTGAAGCTGGAGTATCTATTGCAGCCATATTGCCAAAGCAAATACCACCTTTTTTTAAAAAAGGACTGGATGAGATGCTCAGAGCCATTAGCTACTGGGAGCCAAACTAACTACATGGGCTGAATTGTCTCCACTTGTCTCTGCCCTCTCTCATGTTCTTAACCCTTGGTTTCTGAACGAGAAACAACCCCTAACTCGTAGATTTCCTGGTGAACTGGCAACCTACACAAAATTCAAGAGAGAGCATCAGAGTAATGTGGTGAGAGGCAATACAAGCAGACTCCTAGCTGGGCCACACTAGCAGCTCTGAAAAAAAAACTCCTGCCCCGTCGCACATTGCCAGTGTTTTCTCCATGCCTCCCTTGGGATATTTCTTTTCACGATGAAAGAAAACAGCATCTTAAAACAATATCTGAGGTTAGTTTTTATTAACGTCATTCAAATTGCTGTCATTTTATGATCATTCCCTGGAAATGTTTTCATATGATTTAGTAAAAAGTTAGGCATTTACTGAACACCTCCTGTGTTTCTATTCTAGAGAAATGTGTATCTTGTGTTTGTCCATCATTACACACATGGAACACATGGGACTGACTACATTTATAGATTCTATAGTCTACATATCAAAATCAATTCATGTAGCCCCAGAATTTATCTTATTAACTTATTATCAAACCAATGTTGCTCTTAGAATTCATATGAATAGTGTGATTTCAAAGCACCAGAGGAAAGAAATCTAAATGTCATTTTAAGCATGAATATAATTTTTGTAGCAGAGCTAATGCTTGAATTCATTAAATGTATGTGTATAAGCCCTGCACTTACAATTACTCATTCCTGTCAGAAATTACTCTATCGGGGACTAAGACATGAGCTATAAGAAAAAAATGGAAACCCTGCATGCTAGTGCTCTAGGAAACTATGAGGACAAAATCCCAAAGTCTCAAGACCACAATACATCAATCTTTTTTCTTTTTGTTTTACCTTAGAATCTACAGTATGGGTTAATAATTACATTGCAACACCAAGGCATTTGTTAAGCGACACAAGTTTAATCTTTTTACTTCAAGAGCCTCTTTAAACAAACACAATCAGATTTGTTGAAGAAATGTATTACAGTTCAGAATTTAAATCACTTTGAACAATTTGTCATTACGCTTTCACCAGGGAAAGCAGACAGACACATTACAAATGTTCATTTGGGAACTGCTACGACAACTATTTCATTTATTTATATTTCAATACACAAAGAAGAGATGACTTAATTACTTGCCATTGATATTTTCCTCCATACTGTACTTTAATAGCAATGGAATGTAGATGAGGTATGGGAAGAGCTGTCCCCTAGTGTTTCACCATGGCATTTTAATAGCTCAACTGGCTGTTGATTACAATTTCTGAAAAAGCTATATATATATATTAAATGAATAATATTCCCTTTGCATTTTGCCTGTGTGTAATTTGTACATGTGAAAGGAATTCTAAATCACCTGTGTCTCCACTGAGCTTCACCACACATTCTGACAGCTTGGGCATCGCAAATTAAGTGTCACTTTTCTTAAGTGATGCTTTGTATATTGAAAACTGAAAACTGGGAAAAAAAACTAAACTTTTATTCCGGTAGAACATTCAAAGTCAAGCAGTCTAAGAATTATGGCCATAGCAAAAATAATAAAGTGGAACAATTATAAGTGGAATCATTTTCTTATATAATATCCTTAGCCTCAAAACCCTTAGACAAAAGGTATTCAGCAAATTCTCAAATCATGCTGCTCAAGCCAACCCTATTGCTAAAGCCTTTAATAACACTACAGGCAACTTTGCTAACTAGGAAAAAAAAAAACTTTCTCTGAGAAAAGTTACTTTAGGGATTTCACTTTGGACATCTAAAACAGACGTTTTTTGGGTGCTTTCCCCTACTTCTGTTAATCAGACCCATAATTGCTATTCACTCTGAATTTTGTTAGTATAAAGCACTGTTACGAGGCCCCGACTCTCATTATTCCAATTCAAAACACTACCATGGGCTCGTCCAATAATCTCTCAGATTTAAGAAAAAGTAATAATAAAACAGGAGCTTGAGAAAACATTTCACACTGGTTATGTACAGTAATTCATAGTCAATGATTTCGAAAACGAGTACTTTTGAGAACCCAGTTCATTTTTCAGACAACAAATGGTCTGGGATTGGTTAGAGCAAAACTGGAGTGGATACTAGTGGGCTCAGCCAACTAGGCCAAGGTTAATTACAGTGGAATATCCAGGTCAGATGTGCATGGTGGCACAGTGGTTTGTATGTAATAGTTTGTATGTTCGCCCCACGATCGTGGGTAGGGTTTTCACCAGGTGATCCGGTTACCTCCCACAGTCCACAGACGCACTGGTAGGTTAATTGGCTTCTAGAAAAAAATGGCCCTAGTGTCAGTGTGTGCTGTCTGTGTGTGCCCAACAACGGACTGGCATCCCAACCAGCGTGTACCCTGCCTTGCGCCTGTTATTTGCTACGATAGGCTCTGCCTACCTGATGGAGCTGTTAGACAATGGATGGATGTTTGGTGCATGCAATGGTATTTTTTTTGGGTGAGACAATGAGAAGAGAGAAGTTTAGCTCAAAGGCTTATTTACACATTTTCAGCCTTTGTGAGGGGTCTGAGTTTCTTCGTTTCTAACTCAGGAAGCAATGCCTCCCTTTACAACACAGATCTGCTGCACTACATTCATTCCTTGCCAGGGAGAAAGCCATGCTGGAAGTGGGTCAGGTAACAAGCTAGAGTGATGCCCCGCTGTCATTATTTTCCCAGGAAGTGCTCAACAAGCAGCAACCCTCACTTTTACAGAACTAATGAAATAGAAGCCTGCTGCCATTTCGTGTGACCCTGGAGTGACATCAAAGCATCCCAGAAGATAACTTTCTTTCAGAAGTATAATTTAACTCTGACAACAGAGCTATTTGAGGTCCTCTGTTTCTAACTCTGAGGCAAGAAATGGAAAATGCTCAAATGTCAGTTAAAAAGATCATGTTTTTTCTTCAGAATGGTAGCTCTACATACTGTATAAAATACACCAGAAATTATTTGCTTGTGAATACCTCTTTGTCCTCAGAAGGTTGTCCGTCGTTACTTTGGGCACTTCTTAATACAGACTAATCTGAGTTTTGGGTTTAAACCAAGTTTGATCAAGTCTTCACTGATTCCATTAAAGCTGCAGAAGGTCAAACTAAACACTGTCAGAAATCCTTCTTGTTTGGTACCAACGTTTGAGATAAAAGCGTAACACAATTCTTTGCCAGTAAGCTGAAAAAAAAAATAACACCAAATATTGTTGAATGCATTTTATATGTTTGACCCATACAAATTGACTTCCTCAGCCTTCCTAGTTTAGAAGAATGCCGTAGTGATCCCCACCTTGAACTTTAAAATTGCAAGCCCTAAAGTCATTGTCCAGCAACTCCCACTCGATGTGGTTCTGCATCAAAAGCAATGGATTTAAAAAAAGGGGTACGTTTTCAATTCCAACACTTCATTCCTGAAAATAAATGACTACGAGCCAAAGCTACACTATCTCTGCTGATACTTACTGCACTACAACGTTTCTTTTACCGGGGTTTCTTTCTCCCCCCAGTGCTCTTGGTTGATAAAGATTAATTTCTGGTATTAGGGAACCTGTAAGAGGTTCATACTGCTGAGAGGCCAACAATCACAGGATAGGAGCCCTCTTTAAGAGAAGCCGCAAGAAGTCCTTGGGCACAGCTGGTGGCTCAGAGGAGGGCGGTAAGGAAGGCAGCCTGGCACTTAACATGTTTTCTGTCAAGGAATGTGCTCCACACAGTGGCTCAGTGCGTCGTGCAGGCTGCCAGGGCAGATGGCACTGCCAGCCTGAAACATGCACTTACTTGGAGGGAGAAGAGGAAAAAAAAAAGGAAACAACTGACTGCCTGCCGGGCTGCCACCTGCGAGAAACAGAAGAGATAATTAAAGCTCATCAACAACTCTGCAGTCCTCCACATTTAGCAGAAGTCTTGCCACCCCTGTATTACGTGGTAAAGCCGGACACATTCCGCTGGCTACCCCTCTCTCTGAGGACAGTGATTATCTGGCTTTTTAAAGGAGAACCTTTGCAATCACCCCTATGGAATTAATTACAAGTTCATGGCATGACTAAATCCACCAGTTGTTTTTTTTCAATTGCTACCCTCAAAAGTCTGTGTTTAATGGGGGTTGATTAATGCAGCCTTTATCTGCTTAGTCTAAAGTCTTTCACATTTCAGTGCCCTGTCCAGAACATTGTCCCAAAAGATGCCACATTATGTTGCCATTTTGACTTCCTTTTCAAATTATCTGTCCCTTATTATAGTCATGGTTGGAATTGCTGGCTGTTTTATTACTTCGGATACTGTATCAGTACCACCCAAAACCACACACATTCTCGGGAGAACAAAGATGATGCATCAGAACGCCTGGATCCACTTCTTTAAAAAACGCCTGCTCTTGCAGGCCATATCGCCACACCAGAAAAATGAAATAATTGAAAGCTCTGTTTTTTTTATACTTTGGGCATTTGAGAATGAGCGCTCCGGAGACAAACACTCTGCTGTGCCGCAAATATCCATGAAGAACGCCTAGCAGAAATCATGTAGATTCCTTTTTTTACAGAGAAGACAAAAGTAAAACAAATGCATGACCATTTCAACAGGCCCTAAGCCTCTGCCGGTTTTCTATTCACAACTCAAAACATCTCAGCCTGTCTGACTTTTAAATTGATAGTAAATTGTGGAATCATTACAATTTTGAAGAGAAATGTTCTACATTGATCTTCCACTTAAATGAGCTAAAATAAATACTTTTCAATTACGTTGGGGTCAGTGTTCAGTCTCTTCCCAGTGGATCAAAGCATTTCCTATATTAAAGCAAATTAATTAAAGAATATAATCGCAAAGTGAAAGAAGTAAATGTTTCTTAATAGTTCAGGTGGGTAGCTGCGTCAGCATGCGTAGGCTGCAAAGGAACAAGTGATAGGTTTATACCATGCTGAAAAAAAGAAGAGAGAAAACACAACATTTCGGCCATGGAGCCTTCTTAATGCTGTGATCCACCAGTGGATGTCTATTCAAGCCAAGCCAAGGCTCCTCTCTACTGGGCTGTGACGATTTTTACTGTCCACTTTGTTTCCTTTAGTGCACTAGGGAGACTAGGGCTAGACTGTCAGACTGTCAGGAGAGCACCCATGTTGCTCAGTCCTTGTTGTTTGCAGGCAGGCTGCAAACAGTGGTAATGGGAGCAAAATACATAATGTATTTGACATTGATCACGAGGAGAAAAGCACCAAGGACAATGAACTTATTCATAAGCAATAACTCAATAGCAATTCTTTACACATTAGTCTAAGACATTTATGTTTTTTAATGAAGACCACTCCAAATAAACTCATGCTTTTGAGAATTATGGGATCCAAATAAATACCTGTGACGTACTTCATAGGACTAAAGTAATCCACCAAACTAGGAAATAGCTACCACGTATCTGGAAGCAGAAGAGCTCTTATTGTTTGGCAAAATTGAATAACACATAATGTTGTCATATACTCACACGCAGTAGTCTGGCTAGCTGCCATTTTGTTATTTTTGTATTTGAATCACAAACATAAAAAGACCTTTATCAGGGCAATGTTAGAAAAGCAGCATACTGTCAAGTTACAATCCTAGACACTGCATGGCAATCTCTCGTTATTCTTGTTTGTTTGTGTGTGTGGCTTATCAGTCTGCAAGCTGACTGTATTTCTGCAACTGACAGGTACTACTGCTACTTGTCATTTTAATAGAGAGCTGACTGCTTCACTCATGAAGTACAAAACTCGCGCCTGCATTTAAAACAAAAGAGTTCTGCCCACCCCTTGTCCTAGCCTCGTCGTCCTGTGCTGCCAAACATCCCCAGCAAGGAAGCGTTAGTTCTAGAAAGGCACAAGAAAGAAGAGACAGAAGAAAAAAAAACACTTCGAGTTTTTAATTAAAGTTAATGTCTAACAGACGCTTGGCATGTCTGAATTTTTTTACAGTATAATAAATTCGACGCTGGACTGCTGAGATTTTCCATTGCACCATAATTAAACGCTCCTGCAAAAATCACAACCGCGTAGGTGGAACTGATTAAAAGCCAGCAGCTTCATGTCTTCAAAGCGGCAGAAACTCATTAAGCCCTGCACTGTTTACCTGCCGATTGTGTAAATTACAACACCCTGTCTTAGCCAGCTCCTGTTTAAATGATTTAAAACCGTATTCCTGCCATCTGCTGCAGGTGGGCATTTCAAAGTAAACAGGTAGAGCTGAAGGCACAGCAGGAGCTCGCTAAGAGGGAGGGAGGATTCCCTTCTGCGCTGCCCTGAGCTCTAATTGTGCTGTCAGTCATTGGAGACGCGGTATTCAAGCTCAACTTCACTTGTGTGACAACTGGGGAACTCCACAGTCATTCCTGAGCCTGAAAACTAATGGAAAGAAAGAACAACAACAGAGAGGCGGTTTAATACAGGAGTTAGAATCAGGGGGAGGAGGAATAGTTCTGTGTTAATTCGGTCTAACCAGAACGCTGGCGCGTAATGGAGAGTTCATGAACCGCTCAGCAAAAGCTGGGTCAGAATCCATGTAATAATAATAATTAATAATTGCTTACACTTATATAGTGCTACATTGACACTCCACTCAAAGCGCTTTACAGGTAATGGGGACTCCCCTCCACCACCACCCATGTGCAGCATCCACCTGGATTATACGACAGCAGTCATAGTACGCCAGAACACTCAACACACACTATCTATCAGTGGGGAGGAAAACAGAGTAATGAAGCCAATACATTATAATAATGGGGATTATTAGAAGGCCATGATTGGTAAGGACCAATGGGAAATTTGGCCAGGATGCCGGGGTTACATCCTACTCTTTTCAAGAAAAGCCCTGGGATTTTTTAATGACCACAGAGAGTCAGGACCTCAGTTTTATGTCTCATCCAAAGGATAGCGCCTTTTTACAGTATAGTGTCCCCATCACTATACTGGGGCATTAGGACCCAGATAGACTGCATGGTGAGCACCCCCTGCTGGCCCCACTAACACCTCTTCCAGCAGCAACCTTAGTTTTTGCTTTAGCTTCAGTGGGTTGCGAGTTGTGAGTCTCAGGGTGATATGGCTGCTGCTATGTACTGTACGTACAGATGAAGGAAAAAAAAATAAAATGAGAGAGATCAATAGGGTCAGTGACTTTTCTTTTTAAAAAAAATAAAAGCTGAATTCTGCCAGTACTTAAAATTAAGGAATTTCAAAAGCAGGAATTATGCAAACGCCAATGGGTAAAGATGTTTAATTAAAGCTAGTCCACAGGACAGCCTTCAGCATGTAATGAAGATCTAAGGTGAGATCTAATAATGTATTGAGCTTGCACCTGTTACTGCCCTAGCAAGAAACCTATACCTCCCCTTTCTTTACAGTCTGCTGAGAGTGCACCACATGGTTTTCTGCTATTGTTCTCACTTTGACAGTTTTATCACCTTGCTAATTCACTGTTACAAAAATAGGTTTTGAAAGGGTTTTGCAAGACTATATTTGTGGTAAATGAGGCAGGAAAGTATATTACCCAAGGCTTAAGTCCGGAACATTTCGTGGCAGGTATTCAAAGCATCCCAAGTTACACGTCGCCACACAGTGAGTTGGAATGGCAATGCGTGCATCATGGGGGAAGACAGAAAATGCACATGGCTCTATAATAAAAAATGATGTGAAAGATTAAAAAAGAACTTCTGTCATCTTCAATTTAAACCCGACTTATCACCGGCTTCTGTTTAGACGATAAAATATTTCATTTCCAAAGAGGAATGCGAATATCAGGAACAAATAGGTCCGATGCATTATTTTGTAATAAGTGGCCTAGAAATAGAAATTCAACCAATCAAAACTGCCCTAGCAAGAAAAAAAAAATTAACCATAAAAACAATGACAAACAACATCCATCCATTAATTTGCATTAAACATTAATTCGTATTCAAATATTTTTTGAGGAAAGTGACTCAGAATAACATTCAAGAACATAAATCTCACATGGTGCCCCTGCGTTTCTGTGATAGGCTCTGTGTTGCCATGACCCTTCTCCGGAACGAGCTGCTTTCTGACTTTGGATGAATGGAAGTGACCCACAGACAGGATTGTGATAAAACCTTGCTAAAGTTGGGGTTCTTGGCGGGAAATGAGGGAAGCTTTCATATACACAACTCCTCTGAACTGCACGAAATGTCAGGAAGCATCTTTCAAAAAATCTTCCTCCATGAAAATAAAATGGCAATATACTTAACTATTTTTATCATCTTGTTTGGTGTTATGTTCCTAAAGAACCCACGCTACCCTTATTTGAGCTTGTCACAAATGTTTAATCAAAACCTTTACTGGGAAAATAATCCTTTAATGAGGAAAGTCTCATGGAATCTGGAGAGTACAGGCAGTTCTATATATAGAAGCAGCAATCTGTGATGATATATGGGATTGTATAAAAAATGAAAAATAATTATCTGCCTAAATTATTCATAGGTCAGAGTTTTTCATCAAAATGTAATCATCCATCACAAAAGTGAAGTTAAAAAAAGCATTTTACCACAGGAAAACCCAACAAATTCAGGGACTTAAAAAAAACATGTATCCAGGTGAGATGGGATGATAGACTCAGACAAGATGGCAGCTACTATCTGAACTACATCCCCCAGAAAGATGTGTGGAATGACCTGCCACCCTCAGTCCCCTGACTTTAGTCAGTCATTATGTCATTCGAGAGAACTTCTGAACCCTACCAGTCAACAAACCATGGGACTGTGGAACCTATGTGTTTTTGTACTGTTGGGAATTCAAGAGTTTCAGAGAGAAACTTTGTTTTAGAAGAGTTTTTTGGAATGAGTTTTGAAGGAGTTTTAGAAGGAAACTCTCAGTCTCTTGGTCCACTTACTTGAGAGAGGGATTAAATATATCCTGTCAGTAGCTTTAAAGAGAAGCTCAGGCTTTTGTTGGTTTTGTAGTGTTTGGAGTTTTGGTTATTTTCCCTTGCACCGTCAATAAAAGAGCACTTATTTTTACCTTTTGACTGCATTTATGTCTGTTTCTCTGCAACCCAGCTATTTAGCTCTGAGGGCACACCTTTCCTGCATGTCACACACAGTGACAATATAAAACAATATAGACAGAATTTCAGCAGATCACCTCAAAAGTGTTTCAAAAGTGTTTCTGCATAGAGTAAGAAAAGCACTGAGTGAGAAATGTTGGGCAATGCAAAATGTCTAAGATTACGACACAATAGTACTGTATATTAATGTTATATTAATGACTTAAAATTTTTAAATTTTTAAATCTTCCATCCTTCCTATAAAAGGCAAGACACTCCTGTCATCAATGTCATGTGGCCCTCAGTTATTCATTATCTCATGTCAACCTGCCCAATAAATGTTTGGCCCAACCAAGCCCAATAAATCTCTCTCACTCTTGTAAGGACAGGTCGTTTACTATTTTGTTCTGCTTAACAATCTGGAAATGCACAAAACAGCAAAGAGGGAGGGAAGCAGTATTTCCTCATTTTCTTATATATGTGACACTAAGCAACACGCCACACTCCGATTATAGTCCAGCTTTCAACCGGCAAAGTTTCAGCTTTAAAGAGAGAAACATAGACTTAAGGATGGAAACTCAGTAATAATGTAATGCTATAAGAATTTGCATGACAACAGTGTGCTAAACTAAAGCATAAAAATGAGAGGTTTTCAATGTATCCACCTCCGATAAATGTCATAGACAAAGAGATAACACACACTGAGCATCAAAAGAAAAATATCACATATAACTACAACAAATTCATAAAGTTTTTATCTGGAAAATGACAATCCTTTTGTTGCAGATGACCTGACATTTTATTGAGCAGCCATGACATGACATCAACTATGTCCTCAACAGGAGGTCTACTGTGAACCTCATGGGCTATTAGTGGCTGTGACCCCACTGGACGAAATAAAAGCTGTACATCTGCAATGCCCCTTTCCTCTCAATGAGCCTAGAGCTTGGCCATGTTTAATAGTCTCAGAGACATAATAAAGATTCACATGTTGTCCCAGATCTTCCCATAAATGCTCAATGAGTCTCAACTCTGGTGAAGCATAAATGTCACGTGTCATCTTGCCATTATTACAGAGTGTGATGAGGGTGTCCATTGCCCTGAAATGTCATGTCAGGATGAATCCATAAAAACTGCCATAGTTTCACAAGTGAGGTCCGATGGACTTCATCAATGTAGTATTGTGCAGTTAGATTGTCGTCAATGACTACAAATAGAGTTCTGCAGAGACTATTGATCCAATTCATCACACTTAAACCTCCTCAGTTATTGGCATGTTACACACAACAATTAAAGTACTGTTTGCATTTCTATGCAAAACTCACCCATGACCAATAGGGTGGTCTACACCACACTTAAAGTCATCGCCAAAGACAAGTGTCTTTGCTCCAACACACCCAACACACATTTACAAGCAGGTTTTCTTGATAAGTGGGGCATATTGGTTCCAAATTCAGTTTTTCTTTTCACCATGCTTGACATTCAACTGGTTAAATTACCATACCACCTGTGCCAAATCAACACCCTCATCTAGTGACACTAATACAATTTAATCAATTTTCAAAATAAGCATCCATTATTTTTCTAAAAGCACACCTGCATAATAACACTGTGCAAGTGTTTTTGATGTGCTGTATGATTTGCATTTTTGCATATGCTGTATGAAATATAATGAAATGTTTAAAAGAGCATCTGTAATACTAAATTAATACCTTCTAACTGTAAGAACGGAATCAAACCAAAAGATACTGCTGACATTGATTTTGCTGCATAGCTACACTACATTTGTTAGTAATAAATAACTTGAAAAAGTGTGTAAGAGTTCTGTTGTGCTAAAAAGAGTAAAATTACTATCCCCCCTTATACTCCTGTTGTAAAAGCAAATACCCAGAAACTAGGCCTAGTAACTCTAACCGTATTCCAGCACCTCAAGGAAATTGGTTCTGTATACCTTTGCACTGTCTGTGATGTTACATTTCTTTGGTTTCAGTTTCTATAGACCAGTGATTCCCAACCCTGGTTCTCGAGGAATGCTGTGTCTTTTAGTTTTTGCTTCAGTTGAGCTCTTAATCAAAGGCTCATTGATTTCAGTTTCCTGTTTGGGGCATATTTGTAAATTTGTCTTGAGCTCTTAAAAGGACAGTTGGGATTTGAAAATGGTATCCAATTTCTGAGTCATTCTGGCATGTTGCCTGACCTGCCACCAGCAGGACCTCTGGAGAAGGAAAAACTCTCACTGTGGTTGTGTCTGATACAGCGTCATTCCCAGCTGCGTATGTTCATCAACAATCAATCATCATCAATTGATCAACTAGTAAAAGCTGTTTAGTCAGAAATAACAGCATGCAAGTTGAGGAAAGGCTACATAAATTTCTGTATGCTGACGTTGTTGAAAACAGTTTGGTATATTTGAAATTCAGGACTGCCCAAAGTAACAAGTTAATAAAAATGTCTAAACAAGCAAAGAGATCAATAAATCAATTAGTACTGGAGATTTAGAGCTCATCTGGAATAGAAACTAGCAGATGCAGTATTCCTCCAGTACTAGGGTTGGGAAACACTGCTGTAGAATGCACATTTAAACTCACATGCACATTTAAAGTGGGGACAAAAAGATTTGTCCCCACTTTTTGAATCACAAGGACGATAGATAATAATTTCTCAAATTAATTTAATCAACATTGTATTTACTTAGTAGCAACCCTTCAAACAGATCCAATCCATTGTGAGGAGCTCATCTACTTTAGAAGATCAACTGCAAATGAAACAGAGGCTCTGCCCCTTTACAGTACCTTTATGTAGCTGGACAGCTGTGGGTACACCCTGTGTACACCCAGCATAACGGACAGGAAGGTTTTGTGAGGGAAGGCTGTCGTGACAACGTGCGTGACCTCCGGGAAGGAGAAGATCTTGTATCCATACTTCTCGTAAAGCCGCAAAAGATCTTCAGAGGGCTTCACCTCCCCCTCGCTCAGGATGCTGCCCACAGCACACCGGCATTTCTCAGCAGGCACCTGAAATGCACAGGGTGACATCATGACCACACTGGTTAACCACAAAACACGGCCTGCAATGCCCAGAGGCCATCAGAGACCAAATGTGACGTGGGTTGGACAAAGAGGTACTAAGTGCATCAAAGGTTTTTTTAAAACTTTTCTATCTTTTCTAACATGCCCTATTATCAAATCACTTCAAGCCAATGTCATTACCTTGCTTTTGTCAATGCCTCTGATGTCAAGGGGCTTTCAAGATTGTGAATGGAGCACTGAATTTCAAAAGTGTGTTCCTGCATACTTTTTAATACAGATAAGGGCAATAGGCTTGTAGATGATCAATACTCTTTATAAGCTATGTTTTCAGCAAAACCCTAGTTTGTACCCTGTCCATTTTAAAACATCTCACATGTCATTAGGCATATAAACCAAAGCACTGGACAAAATACCAATGTGACTGTAAACCATCAGGATTAAATAAATATGAACATCTTGTTTCCTTCCTACAAAGATAAGATTCTAACAAAGAGCTATACTTTTCCACTGAAGGATGTGAAGGCTTTTGAAATAAGCTACATTTTGTCCGAATGAACTTAAACCTTAGTTGACAGTCAGATCTGATTTATGTTTTCCTGAGCTATATGAATTACTTAAGTGGATGGTTTGAAATACGCAGTAAAAGATCAAAATTAAAGGTGTTTGTTTTGGTTGCTACTCGCTCTTCAGCTCTTATTGTGACTTTTTTTTTATGATGACCTTTTCACTATGATTAGTGTTTGCTGATAAGAACATTTTTAAAACAAACAGGATCCGGTAGAGGCAACAGTTCAAGCCAGGATGGCCAAACAATTAGAGGCGCCATGAAACAAGTGTGAAAGAGAATCTTTGTGGCAGGGAGTTATTTCTGAACCTCGTGTGGCTCCTGGCGATAGCTTAAAACTTAAGACAGGGAGCAAAGACGAAGACTGCAAATCATTTCAACACACCTGTAACATCGTCGACCCTTTTTTAAGAGAGGGAAGAGTTAAAAGTCATGCTGAAGTAAATGTTTAAAAGACAAACTTTGAATGCTGCCATTTACAGAAGTTGTTCCTTCTTCCCTATTTTTTTGAGGGAGGAGTAAAGAAAACCGTCTACGCTGAGCTGCTTTCATGAAAAGTGAAGTTGTCAGCAGATGGTATTTAGTCTTCTATGTGCCAAAGCTCTGACAGGCTCTAACCAGCCTGCTCAGAAGATACACAGACTAATTGCTGTCCCTATCACTCTCTTATGTTCAGGGGTATGCCTTTTCAAGCTGCTCTCTCCAGAAATGTTTTGTCACTTGAGGGTTTTTTCCTTCTTCTTCAATCCTACACTGTTTCTCACTTGTTAAGAAGCACTATTGCCTTTCAATTACTGTGATTATCCCTGTTTACATTGTTGTATATCATTACAGTAAATGTATTTCCCCGTGTCAATCGTGAAGCATAGTATCATGCTAGCCTGATATCCTGTCGTTGTATTTGTAAGTCCCACTATTAGAGAATCCAACCAGGAAGGTTGTCTTTAAGACAACAGAGTACATAGTAGAAGGATTAATATCCCCTAATTTACCTTATTTTTATATACGTCAATAAATTACAGTTCTTTTAAATTTAAGGATTAGAGTGCAGAGTATATCATGGTTTATATTCACTTAGAACAAGTTAACTTCCTGCATTTTCAAAAATTCCGATAATCAATTTAAATCACAAAGCATCCCCCCCTCCCAAAAAGAGCCACCATATGGATAACTCAAACGCTCTGTCAACAGAGGTGACAATGTGCAATCTGGAACCCCCAGCTGCTGCTTATTCCCCTGTGTGAGAGCGTTTGTCAGATCTACCTCTGAAAGACTAAGAAACAGTAAGAAAAAGTGTCCAGCAGTGCAAAATCATAATGCAGGAGAGACAGTTTAGTTTCAGGCTTATGGCAGCAAGAGCAGTGCAACCAGAATGCAACCAGGAATCTGGAATTCCTAACATGAAGAACATTAAAGAACGTAACAAAGAAGGGGGTAAAGAATAGTGCAACAAACAAGGCACAATGTATTATCATATACAGTAATATTACATTTTACCACTCAATATGCGAAATGAATCACATGCTATAATCCTACCCTGCAGCTCAAATCAAATCACTTTCTCCACCAAAAGAGGCATCTAGTCCTACGCGAATAGTAGCCATTTTCAAGAAGACCTGCAGAAAGACGGTGATGACTTAGCTATGTAATAAAACTTTCGAATTCCATTTTACATTTGTAACTACCCAAAGCTCGTAACCTTTGGGTAGGTGAGGATAGGGACGTACTGTAGATCGACCGGAAAACTGAGAGCTTCATCTGAAAACTCAGCTCCCGCTTAACCACCAGGGTTCGGTACAGTGTCCGCATTGCTACAGTTGCCTCACTAATCGGCTGGTCAATCCCCTCAATGTCCACCCGTAAACAAGACCCTGAGCTATTTACACTTCTCCACTTGGGGCAGCTGTTCCTCCCTCACCTGGATAGAGCAACCCACTCTTTTCTGTTCTCTCATGGGAGAGGAAAATGACCTCAGATTTGGAGGTGCTGACCCTCATCTCAACCGCTTCACACTCAGCTGTGAACCTCTCCAATGTGTGGCAGAGATCACAATCAACGAGGCAAAGAGGACAACACCATCAGCAAACACCAGAGATGCAAACCTCGGATGCATGACTTGGATCCACTACAAGCCACGGCTGCATCTCCATATCGTGTCCATGAACAGGAGAGGAGACAAGACGCACCCTTGGGGGAGTCCGACACCCACTTTGAATGGGTCTGATTTAACAGAGGGGATCGTGCGATTGACGTGACCAGATTCGTGCAGCAGCTGCAGAAATACGGACACTGTACCAAACCATGGTGAAGTAGTGGCTGAGTTTTTAGACCAAGCTTTTGGTGTTCTGCTCAACCTATTACTTTCCTTGCTAATGGTCATGAGCTTTGAGTAATGACCAAAAGAATGAAATGGTGGGTACAACAGAAATTAGGTTTCTGCATAGTCTGCCCAGGGCTGCTGGGCTGACTTTCCATGACAAGGTGAGGAGCTCGGCTATCCCAGAGGACCTTGGAGTAGAGTCACTGCTCATCCAGATCTAGAGGAGGCAGTCTGAGGTGGTGCAGGCATCTGGAAAGGATACACCCCAGGCGACTTCCACTGGAGGTATACCGGGCACTTCCCACTGGGAAGAGATCCCAGTGCAGACCCAGGACACACTGAAGGGATTCTATCTCCCTGCTCACCTGGGAATAACTGGAAGTACCCAGACTGTTGCTGGGGAAAGATCTCCTCAGCCTTTCCTCTGCGACCCTCACCAGGAGTAAGAGATTAGAAACTGATGATGATGAAGACAATGATGATGATGTTTAACTATAAGGAAAGCTATAAAGAAATACAGTAATCCATGTTTTCTATGTCTATTCCTTGACTGCACCGAGGATGTGCAGCAGTATTATTCATCCAAACAAGACCTGCCACCTGGCCTTTGCCTCCAAACTAATAATAATGTTAGTTCTGAAACATTCACAATCAAACTTGTCTATAATTTCCTTGTTCAGTGTTGTCTTCCTTTTTATGAAAGGGTGTTATGTTTGCAACTCTTCAATACGTATGTATAACTCCCACCCTTGGTGACAGTAGAAATATCCTACTTAAAAGCCTATGATTACCATCCCTCAGTTCCTTAAGCGTGATTAAAAAGTAGCTTCGTTTTTAAGATGGTCTGGTCCCTGTAGTACCACTTTGTCAGTTATGCTAGATTCAACCTGGACCATGTTTTCAAAATGGGAAGCACAGTGGTGCAGAGATTAACATTACTGCCTCACAGTGCTTTAGCCCTGGGTTTAATCCTGCACCTGAGGTGAAGTCTGCATACTCTCCCTGTTTTTGTGTGGGTTTCCTCTGGTTGCTACAGTTGCCTCCCACAGTCCAAAGACATACTAGTAGGTTAATTGGCTTCTGGGAAAATTGGCCCTAGGTACAAATATCTTTGTGTCTAGCCTGTGATGGACTGGTGTCCCCTCCAGGATGTACTTTGTGCCTGATTCTTGCTGGGATAGGCTTCGGTTCCCCTGAGACACTAAATTGGAAAATGCAGTTAGAAAAATGATTGATGGATATTTATGAAACAATCTTTCGTAAAAACCTGCATATAATATTAATTGAGCACATTACTTCATACAATATACCATCTTCTAGGAAAAATCTAATATTATCTTCCAAAACTCTTTACTTAAACATTTAAAGCTGCATTATTTTTAGCCTGAATTGTCGCTCTCTTGACGATTCTAATGTCTTATTTTCAGTTGCTCTTCCAGCATGATGGACTCTTTTTCTGTCTTTAAATCTTGGGAGACTGCTCTCTTACTTCTGTTTTTTTTATTAAATTATTCTGTTAAACCATTAGATTATATTTTCCTACCCTTAAATTTAGTTGTGTGCCTTTTATATTACAGTATGTTCAACATTTTTCTGAAGTATAACTTTCTAAGAGGCTCCACCTCATTCCTCAGTTTTTAAGAAAAGCGTCCTTTTCAAAATTATAAACCCTAATTCTAGGGTCATCCTTTAACTACCAACAGTATTACTGATTAACAGTTCCAGATTACAAACAACAAGGGCAGCACATTGGTCCAGTGGTTAGCATTGCTGCCTTCTGGCTCAGGGCCTTTCAATTCTAGACCTGGGATGCTTCCTCTGTGGAGTTTGTATGTTCTCCCCATGTTTGCTTGGGTTTCCTCTGGGTTCATCCCACAGTCCAAAGACATACTGCTAGGTCAATTGGCTTCTGATGTGAGTGTGCATGTTTGTGTCTGTGTGTGCCCTGTGAAGGACTGGCGTCCTGTCCAAGGATGGTTCAACCTTGACCCCTTGCTTGCCAGAATGAAGCAGTTAGAATGTGGATGGAAAAACGGATCGATCAGGAAAAACAAGTGACTGGCTATTCTATCATCACTAGAATATCACAAGAATGAAAAAGGTCCCTTTAAGTGCCTAACGCCTTTCCATTAATATGTGAAGCCATTTTAGATGTCTACTTTCTTTGCATATTGTTGCAGATTATAATTCTTCGGGACAGGACCTAAGAACCATGTTTCATGTTTTAGTTTGCATTAAACGTATAGAATATATATAGAATAAGTTTTTACTGATGCTAAATATCAAATGAAATTTAAAAAATGAAATTCAATAAAAAGAAAATGTAAATAAAAGTATTTTTCCTTGATTTTCTAAAGTATTGTCAACCTTAATGTTCATAAAATAAAATGGTTAAAATGGTCTGCAATTAATACTCAAAATACTTATTTTTTCCTAAATAAAAATAAATATTGTACTATTACTTAGGATTATTAAATTAGTTGTCAACTAGTTTAATTTAGTGTCTCTGGGACTCAACTGGAACATGTTACAGACCAAAAAAAAAGTCTGTTTTGCTGAGCTTCGGTGAGTTGCACAGAAGCCAAAAGATGAGTGTTAAGAAGAGGCTTCAAGTCTTACCAAAGAAAGTGAGTAAATTGCAGGAAAGCTCATGTTGAAAGCCTTCTTTGATTCATCTCAGAGATAATTGGACTGCTAGCTCGCCAGTTGTTACCGAAGCGGTCTTCAAAATTAGAAAACAAGTTGTCAGCTGCACAGCAGAAAACAAGACTGTGCACAACACAGACTGCATCCAAAATACCAAAGATTTATGTAAGCAATCATTTCAGGATGAAAACCCACAGGTAGCACTGTCCAATTAAAATTCAGGGGAGTCCTTTGGAATGTACTGCTAAAGTTTACCATCATTTTTTATTGTTATAGTTTTGTGAAACCATCAATTCACAAACCTTTAAGACATTATTTGCAGACATTTACAGACTGCCTTTACTCAGACTATGTTTTTGATTGCTAATAAAATACAAGACTGGTTGATATTCTTGAGCCTCTTAATAGCTGCTGAAAAGTTTGGAAATTTCTCACTGAACATAACTTTAAATTTAATTATCTAAGATAAGCCAAAATATGTAAGATGCTTTATGATAGTTATAATAGGGCTAAAAAAAGTGGGTCTTGCTTAACTAATTTGTTAAGAGTTCTATGAACAAATGGAAGCAATAAGGATGTAAACAAGATGCAAATTATTTAGATTTTCAGAAGCCTTTCCATGATGTTCCTCATAAAACTTTATTGAATTATGAAATTGCAGATGGTAGGCGTTCAAGAACAGGCGTGTATTTGTATTACGAACTGGTTAATTGATCGGAAGTGTACAGATTAGGCTTCCATGCTCTCATTGGGAAGATGTAAGGTAATTAATAGAAGTAGTTCAAGTAGGTAGCGTGTCAGCATGGGTAGGCTGCAAAGGAACAGGTAACGGTTTTATTCCATGCTGAAAAGAAAAGAAAAGAAACACGTTTCGGGCGAAACGTTGAGTTTCCGTAATTAGTAGAATACCACAGGACTCTAGACACTGTTCTTCCTAATTTCGATTCAATGATCTAGATTCTGGCATACTTACTGTAGTAAACTAGTATATTTCACAGATACCAAAACAGGAACATTACTGTAGAAGCTGCAAAGGATATTCAAAAAGTCTTAATTGGCTTTCAAGACTAGGCAAAAGATTGGCAGATGATGTTTAATATAGACAAGTGCAGAATAGAAAAGATACATTATAGACACAACCAGAAGCTTTAAAACTGCTTATGAAAAAGACTTATGTACTTACTGTACATTGACACATAATTTACATTTTCTAGGCAACGTGGGAAAGCAATAAACTAGCAAACCAAATGTGAGGATATATTAAAAGCACTGACGTTATTTAGAATAAAAACATTTTTCTCTTCTGAAACCTCGACAATATCAACCAGACAAATCCCCAGGCCTAAAGGAATGCCCTACACTGACAAAAGACCTGATTCACATATCTAAAATTCTCAAAGTCATTTACACAATTAAGCCCATGCATCTCTTTGGAATCAACAGTGAAACATAAACCAAGAGCACATAAATGGAAGCAAAGGGATGGTGAATTTAAAATAAAACAGGAGAAAAAGTTGAAAAACTTGCTTTAACATTCAATACAATAACAGTTACTGTGTAACACTGGGTAGAGAGTTAGCCCTTTCTGTTTACCACAGTAATTCCTTATGGGACTAAAAAGCATTTATGGTTGCTTCTAAAATGCTTTAATGGCAAATGATTGTCAGCTCATGGGATTTAAAAGATGGTTTCTATTCCACACAATACAGAGTGCCTCATCCTTGTTCCTTCAGTGGAGTCTCAAAGGATTTGTGGTATACTTTTTGTATCAAGTAATTTTCTTTATGTAGCTCTGAAATCTTTTTGACAAATGAGCAAGCACATACCTGGACAATATAGAGGCCATCTTACAAGGGTAATTCTTCATTAAATGGAGATGTAACAAATTGAATTTTCTCTGTTTCTGCTGCTGTTGGTAGCTTGTGGTAATAACTTCCTGTGTTCTTGGAACTCTCTGACCTTCCTTCCACATTAACACTTTAGTTCAGAGGGACTACTTTTTAGCTATAAACTGAGCCCGGTGCACCAAAAACATCAGCACAACCTATTCATGAGCTCATAAAAAGTGAATGAGACAGTATTAAATCACCTATTACAGGGTAAAAATCAAGAAATGATCCGGAGCTAATTAGTACAAAAAAATGTGAACTTTTTCCCACCTGTATAGTGAGAGACACTAGACATTAGAACTGCATTTGTTTCATATCTTTAGTCTTTAGGATTAGCATAGTCGACATAACTTGCAAGTTGAAGTTGAGAACATAGCCTTTTCTACTCAACATCTCTTACTTTTCCTTGTATTTGTTTTCATTTCGGGTGACACCATTTCTAAAGCAGGAACTCTGGTTCATTTTCATCCTGAATCCTGCAGCACCTCACATCACTTAAAGCCTGAAGTTCCTTTGAAATGTGACAGGCTTTTCTCTGAGGACTCACTCTGAGGTTAAAAAGACAAGGCTGCATTCCTGTCAAAGGCTGTTGATAAACACTAAGGCAGTACTACATGAAACGTAGAGAAATGCACAGAAACATGCCGCTAACCACCACAGAAGTAATTTATTTCACAGGGCTGCTGCCGCCTGTGTATTCTCAGCCCTCAAGAGGATTAAGCACCACTGATCAGCCGTCGCTGCAGGCAAACTAATCCAAGTCTAAAAAATAATTGGGGACCCTCTAATAATGAAACATCCCCTCCAGAAGTGACAAAGCACCTCTAACATCTTATCATCTCTTTCTGGCAAAGTAAGTCGTGAAATATCCCTTTCATCCAGAGAGAACAGCTTAATCTTCCAGAGGTTATACTCAAAAACAATGTTTACATCAGACACCCACACCGATATAATTGTCTGTTTCACACCAGTATTAATTGAAGTAATTTTGAAACCATACAAACATTTTTCATTGCTTTCGAATCTGTTGTAATCAGTCTATTATTCCATGAATTCTCTGGTCACGAGGAGTTACGTTTCCTTTCTTTGGGGAATTACTATAAGCACTATGGTGGACATAATTCACAACAGAACATGGAGTTGCACAATTAACATCTTGATGAAATAGAAGAAATAAGTCATTTTGAACTGCTACAGAACATAGTTTAATGTCTTAGTAGTTTAAGTACTGACAACTGTTAATTACCGTTATAATCTGTTGGACGTCTACTGTAAATGCACAAGTCTAATAGAAATAAATTAATCAGCAGCAAGAATCAACATTGACCCTTCACAAGTAGAACCATGGGTGTTCAATGTCACATTGAGTAAGTACTCTCATCACACTACAATATAGAAATAAGAGCACATTCAATAGCAAGGCACCATGAACAACTACATGCACATGTATCACTGACAGCAAAGAACATGCTTATGTAAAGAGTAAACACAGTGAGGATCTCCCAGACACTGGCAGTGACCGACAATGCTTTTTACTGTGCAGAGTAAGATTCCTTAGTAGTGGAAATCTAAAGAATACTGTCAGTTCATCTCAGGCATTTGTGTCTGTGTTAAATGCCTTTTGCTTTGCAAACAATTTATTTCACCTTCATTTCCACTCGGAAATTAACTACCAAACAAGCAGGAAATGCTTTGAAGGACACTGCGAAAATGTTGTTCTGTGCTGTTAATACAAGCTGATCACAGGCAGGGTAATAGCTTCACCACTTGGTGAGCCCCGTGTGGTCAGAAACCAGGACAGCAGGATGAGGCAAGTTCAGAGCACTGTTGGGCCAGATGAGATCAATCAGTACCAGGTGGCTACACATCTCATTCACAGGGAAGTGAAGTATACACACTCTGATGAGATGTAACAATGAATTCATTGATAGGGGCACAACTTCACACATCACAAAGACACAGGGAACACACATGTCTGCGCTGCCAAAAATGCATTAAAATAGAGAGACTTTAGTTTCAAAATGCAAAAACATGACTTGTCTTGTGCAGTACTAGACAAATTCCTGCTACCGAATACCTGTAGGCTCTTCACTTGGTCATTCACACACCTGCTGTTACCAGTGTAGGGTTGGTATCACTATAGTAAATGCTACTTATTTCCATGTGACCTCCTCTCAATGGTCTGTTACGTTTTGAAATTTACGTGATTTTATATTATTTTACATGAATTTTAGCACTATGATAATTGTGCTTTGTGGTCATAGTTTCCTGGAATACATCCCCGTCAGTTTTTGGGGGGTAAACACAGGACACAGGAATAACAGGAATAAAAGTAAGAACTGCTGGATGCAACAATATAGGACTACACAGCAAAGACTTGCACAAGTTCTTTGAAGAAGAGGAGGGTATATATGAATTAGGTGGATAATTCAATTCATAGTCTAGTATTTCTACATAGCACGTACTGACAAACATCTACATCAACCAGACCATAGGATGAAAATCCTTGTCTTTGACTGTCCATCCATTCATCCATTTTCTAACCACTTCATCTAATACAGGGTCACAATTTTCCCAGAAGTGACATAACTTACCAGTATGTCTTTGGACTCTGGGAGGAAACCAGAGCACCCTGAGGAAACCAACATGAGCATTAGGAGAACATACAAACACTATATGCCGATAGCACCCTATGACTAGAATTGAACCCAGAGCCTCAGTCCTGTATAATGTAAATTGGCATATTTATTAAATTGCCATTAGGCACTACTGAGAGTAACCCACTAACAGGTTATATTGCCTTTAAGAATTAACAGTAAATTAACCAAAAATAGAATCGAAATGGAATCAGAATCTGTTACTTATTGAATAGAACAAAACAGTGAAGGGAGAAATACCTGACAGTGACAGACCCACATCTTTAAAAAAAAACAAACTATTTTAAAATACTTTTAAAATAGCAGAAGATGTATTAACACTGCTCTATCAATGCAAGTTTCTTATTCAAGTCAAGTCAAGGTTTATTTATCAAATGCACAACAATACGGCATGCAGCAGTAGTTGCTGGCAATGAAATGTCTTATTAAAACCTATTACCAGGTGAAAATTTTTGTTTGGTTCTGAGCTCTCTTTCAACCAGGCCTAATGGTAACACACTACTATGAACACAGTATATTACTACAGACAAGGTGGATCAAAGCTTTGAGTGATCCTAGGTCCAAGTTAGTCACTGTTAACAGGTCTCCTTTGAAATACAAACAGAATGAAGTGTCACTAATGAGCCTGCTAGCAAAAAAACTCAAAAATAAATTTGACAAGTTATTGATTTCAATTCCAAGTGGTCAGCTCTTTCAAGGTGTAAACGTTCACAACCACTCAATTTTCACTGTTTAAGGAGCACAGTGCTACCGACAACAGCAAAATTTCGGATAGGGAACTAAGGGAACACAGTTCCCATCTACTGACAAAACCAAATCTAAAAAGTAACAATGCAGAAGGCTATATTTCAGCACAAATTAAGACACAGGGATAGGCTGTAAAACACATGTCCTACTCTATAATGTGTTTCATAAAGTATTATACAACACGGACTAATCATATTGATTAGAATTTACAAGGAATGTGTGATCTATTTCTCTTCAAGTTTGTGCAGCACATCTACTGTCAGGCTGATTGATAATTCATTGCATGCTGTAGGATTTCTCAGAATAGTAGAGGAAGAAAGCCTGTGTTGGAAAAAAACAGAACTCTGCTTCCAAACATGACACGCAAGATCAGACCATTAATGCATAGGAGAGACAGTACTTTCTTCACGTTCAGGTTCAAACAGAGCACCGATGTCCATTTGCAAAGCTGACAGTGTCTGTGTGCCCACTCTGTTTACAGCTCCTAAGCCCCTGAAGGATAAGTCTTTTTTTCTGGCCAATAGCTCACAAAGTTCTCTGGGAAGGCTGACATCACTGTGAAAGAAAGTCTGTCAATCAAATCAGCCTAACAGTCACTACGTGCCCCCAGTAGTTGCTCAGACATTCGACCCTTCTGACAGAAAGGCATCAGCGCTGGTGCATCCATTATCTCGAGACTACCGTTTCCCACAGAGTCTCTCTCCCAGCACAAATGGTAATGCCTCTCAAAACCCATGTGTAAAAACACAGTGTAGTTTTTTACAACCTGTATAGTAGTATAAGATTATAAACAAGGGGTTACAATTTGAACCATTTGGTTGCTAATTTATCTAGGGCTCTTGTATCGCCATTTCTCGAAGAAAGACAGTATCAGCTTTAATAACAAAGCTGAGCAGCTTGTTCCATTCTCCCACCACACTTTGTGTATAGAACAGCCACCTGTTCAGTCTTAAATGCACTTGTCACTTATGTGTTGCATGGTTCATGTTTCACTGCATCAGAGAAGCCTCTTAACAATATCAGCAACGCTGTTCATGGACCAGACTTTGATCAGGATGTCCAGTTGGCTGAGCACTGCCCTGATATGGTGGGCATCGATCAGATTAGAGATCCTCCTGGTTTTCAGAGCAACAGCAGCTCCCGGAAGGCTCTACAGAGCTTGTGACAGACAATGGGTGGCATGCCAGAGGAGCATGTCTGCAGGTCCTCCTTCTGCCCATGCAGCAAGGCAGGCCCTGATCTGTCAAGCCGAGCCCTGAAATTTCTGACCATTTCAAGCTGAGTGGGTATAATTAAAGTTTTTATAAAACATTTTTTTTTAATAAAAATCATACACACAACATGGGAATAAATCAAATGCCAGTTTAATATGTCCTCCTTGCCTGCCTTCCAACAGTGTGCTCACTGCCATCTTAGTTACATTAGCTCGTATTTCCTTCTACATTAAAATTACAATATTACCTTCAAAGATTATGTGTCCTAGACTTCCATAATGCCCAGACTCGAGCTGGAGTTTTCCTTGCTTCATGAATGCTCTTTAGTGGCAGTGAGGCCTGGGGAAACTGTCCATAATCCTCTGTTGTCAAGCCCAGCCTCTAAGACGTGTCACTAGCCGGTATGTGACAGCGCCTCTGTAAATGGGATATGGCCAATGACAACTCCCCCATGGGCTCATACTTGGTCCTTCCAAGCTCATTAAGCATGGCAGCCTGTGAGTACTGGCACTTGAGAAGAAGGGGTCGAACTGCTAAAAGCAAGACAGATAACTTGGCAAAAGTGATTTTTCCCTGCTTATCATTAGATGTCTCCCTCCCCTGTCAGGCAGTCAAACACGTTTGTGATTACAAGAGAGACACCTGGGTGCAAACTTGTAAGTAACAAGAGAGTATTAAACCTGACAGGAGAAAAACAAGTATATTAATGAGAAAAACTGTACACGTTGGGGATTTTTTGCATGGGGCATCTCAACCACTTTTCTGTGGAACTCAAATGTATTTTGAGGTTTTCATTCAGCGCTGCCAGCAGTTCAGGAACACACAAATGGAAATCCATGCTCACTGAACACTATTAAGAACATCCTTATCTTCACTACCAGAAAGCTGAATCCAATGTCCTTTTAAAAAGGAAAGAGAAACGAGCGACCCACCAGTGTTGGCAGCTTAAAGATAAATCAGTAATAGAATTGAAATTTAAGCTGTCTAACTCTCTGAAAAACCCAGCTCTTGTCAGCTGTGGCAGCTGAACACCCCCCCATCCAGATCTCTCACTCTCTAAAGTCTTCACAGTTGCCTCTGGCTATTCTACAAACATACTTGCCAGGTAACAGGGAGTTAGCAGGCCGCTCTGTATTTAACAAACTGTTCTGTCAACACTGCTTCTCGGGAAATTCTTCACCAGTCACTCGCACAAAGACTCCACCTGGGTCACCACGCGTGCTGGTTGGTGGGAAAGGACAAAAAAATCTTTCCTATTACCAGCAAAAGTGACAGCGAATCAAAAACCACAGCAGACACAGCAAGGAAAAAAAAACACATGTTTATGTATGAACGGACTTAAATAGCTGTGCCCATCACATCCTGAAAGGCTGTTCATCAGCAGAGCTGACAGCAGTCTCAGCCCTGGGTCTCTAATTAAGACCACGGTTCCCTTACAGTCTGCTCCCTAGCATCTGCAAGACCGATAACAGGTATTATAATCCCACTTCATCTTCCATCACACCATTCATCAGATGGCAGGGATAAAAGGTTATGTAATGAATTCAAGACAAACCAGCAGTGAAACAAGACAGGACTTATGAAGTGTAGTAGTCTATAGCCAGAAAACAGTCTCTTCAAAAACATTATCCTAACTTCTAATGGACTGTACATGTTGTTGTGGAAAGTAATTATATCACAAGTCTCTATGTGAGCAGTAAAACAGGGCTATCCAGGGCTAACAAACTTCTAATGGACACTCAAAACAAAACCAGGTGACTCATATACCTTTAATAGATGACTTCAAACCATCACAGTGCAGTTTTCCAATCCTGCTCCTTGTAATCCCCAGTATCTACTGGTTTCATTCCAGCTGTACTCTTGCTTAACTGAGTCCTCAGCTAAACTAATTGATAATGTTTTTTAAATCGCTTTCTGTTCCTACAAAGCTGCAGTTTTTGAATTCATTGAAAATAACCACATTTCACACCTCATGCAGCTGCAGGTCCAAAAACAGTTGTGTCCAATTAGTGTTTCATTAGTTATATCTGGGTTCCAATTAAAGTGTGCACAACACTGGGGTCAGAAAGACCAGGTACTGAAGCATCCTTTTTTATACTAACTAGAAAAACAGCTTCTTCTGACTACGAAGCAAGTTTTCCTTTCATGTTTTCCCATCAATAGGCAGCTCGCTTGAGCTGCACATTATTAAATTTCACTTTGAGGGCTTTCCCTTTTGAAAGTTTTGATCTCAGATCTGCATTTATGAATAACATTTTGGAATTTACTTAGGAAAACAATTTATTTTTGTGGGGGCAGCATTTTAGACACAAAATTCATCTTGTGTTTGGAGCATTAATTTGTGAGATATTTGACCATATGTTGACTGAATTTAGAGGGGAAAAAATGCACTTTGTTTTCATACATATTCGGGAGTTGGAAGACTACAAAGCTCCAAGTCCCAGCAGGCTCTGTCTGTATCTGCCTTGGTGGAAAAGGCTGTGGTCTTTACATCAAGGTCACAGTGCTCTGACCCAGCCTTGTAATTTTAATAAAATCTTCCAATTACCCGCTAAGGGGTTCAAGGCAGATATCAGACTCTTTTATCTGGCTCTGCTCTCTTGGGTTTGGTGAGGAGCACAACCGACAAGAACCTTCCTTAGCAGTACAGGTGACCCCCCTTATAAATTGCCTTGCTATATGCCGTTTCGCACTCAAGTTGTTAATTAATTTATAAATTCAACATACAAAAAAAACATTGTATTTACACCAATTTCCAAGGCACCAAAAGGCACTTTCATCACAACATATACTGTACTGAGTTGGACAGGGGACAAGGGTAAAATCATATAGCACACTAACATTTTACCTGCTTGTATGAACTGTTCTTATGTGAACACAATGCCGAACACAGGAATTAAGTGTGAAATTGCCCTGTGTCTTGCATGCATGTGCAAAACTGCACTTGCACTCCAATACTTCTCTGTAGCTACAATGCTACAGACCAGTGAGGGAGTTCCAGAGAACTGTGTTTTTGAGGGCTTGTACCTAGCCTGCAGGCGATGAGAGCTGGGAGCCTTAGCACAGAGCAGATCTTCGTCTCCATGCCCTGCTCATCCCGTGCCTGTCAACTCTTCACATAAAAACACAAACTTGCCAGGGCTGATCCGTTGTTGCCTATGAGGTGCCAGTAGTGCTAATGTATTCAGTGTTGATGTCACCACTGGTCGGCCTTCAAAGAGCTCTGCCTTCCCTCAGATCTGTCAATCAGAGAGCGGGAGGTGGGAGCAGACTGACCTCTCCTGTCAGCCCCGTCTGTGCAAAACCACCCCTGTCACTTTGAACCTAGATCCTCCCCAGAAAGAGAAAATGAGGTTACACCTCTCTTTTATTCTGCAGCTGCAAACTAATGTGAAGTGTGAAGGCAGGACAAAGCATCTCTGCCGAAGTATCCATGGCAACAATCACAAGATACATCCCTGGGGTCTACTGCTTTGGACTGGACCATAGCAATGTGCTGCTGAAGAAGAACTGAAAGAAATGGACCAAGAATAAGGACTCTGACACACCTCGCAGAAAGTCTTGTCGCTTTCAGGGTACTTCATACCAATCCAGCGGCATAAATTCACTTAAGGTCTTCATGCGTAAAAATGGCTTGGAGCATTAAAAAAATGTGCTCACACCTGAAGAAGGCTCCACAGCCAAAACATGTTTTCTTTCTTCTCTTTTCAGCACGGAATAAACCTGTTCCTTGTTCCTTTGCAGCCTACGCATGCTGACGCAGCTACCCACCTGAACTGCATAAAAAAATGTTCTTATTTTTTAATCACTTGAAAGGACATTTCCATTTAAGGAATGTCAAGCACAAAAGCATCAAATAATAGCATTTTAACAAAGATAGTGTTTAAATATGTCATTCAGTGTACTGCTTACTGTCTTTGCAGGAAGTCATATTCTTTTTGTTCTGCTGAACGGTTGTTTGTCAACCTAATACAACATAAAAAATATACAACAAGATCAAGAGGAATTAACATGGCTACTGTATCATTTATACCATTACTACAAACGGCCAACACTGTTTGATATGGTGTTAATGGATTCCAAAAAAACAACTAATGACACAACATTTTTCCTTTCCAAATCTGTTGACCATACTCTAGAATCTTGTTGTCATACACATGATCCCAGAGTTTTGTTAGAAGTTTCATAATCCTACATGTGATAGAAGACGTCTACATAATTATGTGGTTTGATTTGGTAACTTTTTTATGGATGGGTGTTATCAGTTTTCAAACCAATGGGTATTACCCCAGTTATGTGTGACTGCTAGAAGGGTTTTGTCAACAACTGGATCACACTTCATTTCCTTAAGTACAACTGGCAGAACATCACCAGGTCCTGGATATGTGTCAACCACAGATACTGCAATACTATTTAATACAAATTCTTGTTCACCAAGAGGAATGTTGTTGATTTCTTTCTTGGTAAACACTTGATTAAAAATCATTTAAAACATTCACCAAATCTTTTTCATCATAAACAGATTCCCATTATTATCTGTACTACTAAACACCATCATTGCAGGGTGCAGGGTTGCAGGGTGATAGCAGCCATATCACCCTGCAACTCACAACTGGCAACCCACTGAAGCTAAGCAGGTGTGAGCCTGGTCAGTACCTGGATGGGAGACCTTCTGGGAAAAACTAAGGTTGCTGCTGGAAGAGGTGTTAGTGGGGCCAGCAGGGGGCACTCACCCTGCGGTCCATTTGGGTCCTAATGCCCCAGTATAGTGACGGGGACACTATACTGTAAACAGGCGCCGTCCTTCGGATGAGACGTAAAACCGAGGTCCTGACTCTCTGTGGTCATTAAAAATCCCAGGGTGCTTCTCGAAAAGAGTAGGGGTGTAACCCCGGTGTCCTGGCCAAATTTCCAATTGCCCCTTACCAATCATGGCTTCCTAATAATCCCCCTCTATGAATTGGCTACATTACTCTGCTCTCCTCCCCACTGATAGCTGATGTGTGGTGAGCGTTCTGGCGCACAATGGCTGGCGTCGCATCATCCAGGTGGATGCTGCACATTGGTGGCGGTGGTGGGGAGACCCCATTACCTGTAAAGCGCTTTGAGTGGAGTGTCCAGAAAAGCGCTATATAAGTGTAAGCAATTATTATTATTATTATTATCATTTAATATTATTTTGCTGTTGTATTACTGAAAACAAAACTTACATTATTATTTCAGCTTCCAATGTTATATTCTTTTTACCTGGTCTTCTTATTTAGTGTACTTCACATATTTACTTGAGCGCTTTTCTTTATTTCATAAAGGCTTTCTCCTTAAATTAATTTGTAAATGATTTAATAAACCATTTGGGTTGCTACTTTCTACTCTGTGCTTCCATTAGAATGCCTTTTGGTATCAGTTCCTTACTGATTCCATGTGTCTCTTAGTCTGCTCCACTGAAATTACAAACTTTGTTTTGGTCTCAAGTAGTACATTTTTACAATATTCTTCAAAGCAGACCATATTATGATCACAGTTCCATAATGTTTCTCTTACCTTTGCTTTTCTCACTGTATCTTCTTTGTTAAAAACCACTGGATCAATAAGGGCATTCCCTCTAGTAGGTGCTCTGACAAACTAAGTACGCTTTGACAAAGTATGAATACAGTCATTAACCACATATGCCATTTCAGTTTCAGCTGCTAATATCTATAAGGTTCTTACTGATCTATAAGGAAAATTAAAATCTACCATGATAAAATATTCCTTTCCATACATGTATGATTTCATTATACTGTATATGCCTGCATTAGAATTAATAACTGAATTTGATAACTAGTATTATGATTCTAACAATATGGCTTTTGATTTTTTCTAATTGTGACCCACATTGATTCCTCTAGGTTTTTTTTTCCTATGGCTGAATGTTCATTTTTATTTACAGAGCTACATCTCCACTTCTCCCATCATTCCTGCCTCTCCAAAATGTTGTATATCCACTAATATACAGTATTCTTCGCCAGCATTCTCATCGAGCTTCTGTTAAAGAACACTTCGAAACAAATACTAAAATTGACAGTGAACTTCCAGGATCTTGTCTGTGAAACAGCTGAGCAGAACACCACCAAATGAATGGAAGCAAGAATTCTGAATACTTGCTTCCACAAAAATGCCAACACTTTCTTTCATTTTTCAGCTTTTACCTACAAATTGGGGATTTAAAACTACAAAGATGTGTCTTTCTAACCTGCAGCACAGGCTGTGTCACAATACTTGTCTCTCCACCTTTAAACACACATTGTGTTCTAAGAAATTCCAAAGCCAGCTGTGTGACAAGGAATCCCGTTGTATTATTATTATTATTCAAAGGCAGTGCTCCACTGAGTACCTTGGTCTTAACTAACACAAAGTCCAGCTCCTGTTTTCTTCCCACACAACAGCTCCCCATTTTCTTCACCAGCTCCTTAAGCCTTTGTCATGTCTGTCTCTTTTTTCAATTCACCTACTGTACAGGCACAAATAGTTGAATGTTATTTCATACAAACTTTTCTGATACATGGTCCTAAAAATAAGTGGCACAGGGACACAATGGTTAGCATTGCTGGCTTACAGCCCTGGAGCCCTGGTTTCAGTTCCAGACATGGGGTGCTTTCTGTGTGGAGTTTATATGCTCACCCAGTGTCTGTGTGGGTTTGTTCCCACAGTCCTAAGACATACAGTACTAGAAGGGTAATTATTTTCTGGGAAAACTTTGGTGTGAGTGTGTGTGTTTGTGTCTATGTTTGCCCTGCAATGGACTGGCACCCCATCCAGGATGTATTCTGCCTTGCACCCATTGCTTGCTGGGATAGGCTCCAGCTCCCCCGTGACCCTGAACTGGTTCAAACAGTTTAGAATATGGATGATCCTAAAAATTCAAGACTGCTGGGAATAATACAAGATTACTATTAACATTAGCATTAACGGAAGCATTTTACCATCTGTTCTTAAATCTCACAATAACATTAAAAATCCTAAAAAGCTTAAAGAGAATTTACTCAAGCATAAATCAACAGACTATCTGCTTTGGAGACCTTATTATTAAAAAGAAAACACACTGTCAGTTACTGCTATGAAAATAAGTGTATAATGCTTAATTTTGCTACTTAATGCTAAAAGGCAAAAACTGAAAGGCTTATCCAAGAGATATATAAACACCAATTTAACAATTTTACCTGTAACTGTACTAAATGATAGGCCTACAATTGCAAGTACTTTGTTGGTTATGAACACACAGCTGTCAGCCCATTCTGAACATTCTACAAGATCAGTAGGCAGCTGGTGTCACCAAGTGGTGAAAGCCGGTATGAGTTTTCCTTAGAATTCGCCAGCTAAAAGGTGTAAACAAGGAGGTGAAAGGGGAGACTTTGTAAAATCCCTATAAATTAAAGGTCATCGTGTTATGCAGTACTGAGGATCATTTTAATAGATTTTGCCTTATTTCCTGTGACCCTGCTAGTCTGGTAATAATTATTGTATATGTTGTATAATGTTCACTCCTGTCTACAAGACAGAGTGATTTTAGTTCTTTACTTACTGTGAATCGTAAGTTACCTAGAAATCCTGCGGAACAGACTTTGTCAAGGACAAGGAGAATATCACAAATATAGACCAATATACTCTGAACAACAAAACAGATATTTAAAATTGAACTGTTATCAAAAACTACACACAATGCACAAAGGTAGCTTGAGATTTACAATGACAAGCTAGGTATTAAGTCCTATATTAACAATAACAAGTTAAAAATTGGGATGTCTAGAGGTGATTAAACCCTGTGTGCATGTGCAAAATACACCATATTTGTAGTACGAGAAATGCAATTACTTTTCCCATAACTACAGGGTTCATTCACCCTCCAATAGAGGGAAGTACTTTCCTTTTAAATTATATCACAATTGCTGCCACTTTTTTAAAGATGTATTTACAATACACAATTTACATATACATATACTAAAATTTCCTTTTGTTTCATATACATCTGAAATATCTTATTCATAAATTTAAGGTTATAAAAATCATTACATAGTTGCTGTACTGGTACCCAGATTAACCAAACATCTGAATTCAACACCTGAAGGAGTTTTGTTTTTTTAAAAACTGCTTTTTTGAGCCACAGCAGGCTATCAGATATATATTAAATTTATCAGTTGCCAGTTATTTATCAGTCACTTAATTACTGAAGTTAATGTGATTAAAAGTTTTTTGTGGGTTTGTATACAGGATTTGGCAATAAATCTTAAAGAATCAAGGCCTTGGCATATACTATCAACCCCTACTGTCAGACATAAACTTAGTGTCATGCTTAAAATCCAACAAAAATCATTCCACAACACCCCACTCACTGCTGTGAAATATTGCTTTGGCCCCTGTGTGTTTCTAAGGAGTACACACAGTGATATTACCCCTGGTTTTTCCATTAGTATTATTTAAGGAAAATTTAAGGTTTTCTACACCTATAGCCATTATCAGAAAATCACTTTTACACAGGTGGTCTTCCTACAGCCACTCTCCACATAAAAATACACTTCCAAATTACTACACCCTGCCAGCTTGGCATGACAGGGAGCACAGACAGGGACAATTTAGAGACACCAATTATGCAAGTTAGTCAGCATATCTGTGGAAGGAATCTGATGCAACCAGAGAAGACCGACGCCAACATGAAAAACGCCACACAGAAGGCAGCCCAGGCCAAAATCAAAGTCAGAATCCAAGCAGCGCCAGCAGTTATGCAAGGTCGTGTAAATATTATTGCCACTACTGCTTGCATTTGTATAGCTCTGTTCATTGCAAAGCACTCTATGGGTACTGTAGCAAAGGACCCACTACATCCACCACTCAAGTGTAATCTGAATCATGGCACACTGTCCCAGATCACCATACAGGGCTGTGGGTTTTGAAATTCTACTGGCCCACCAGCAGCAACCTGGTTTTCTTCAGAGGTCTCCTATCACTGATCAGGCTTAACCTTGCTTAGCTTCCAGATTCTAAGCTCTGGCAATATGGTGGCAATGCTTTGGTCAATGTGGCTTGAACTAAGTATGCAGAATAGTCACATTATTGAGCATACATTGTCCGATTACCCAGTTACTGATATGTTGTCTTCTCAAATATTCTTAAAAATCATGACATTTTAGGCTGAGTTACACCAATCTAATTCACTCATGAATTTTCCCTGAACCATACTTACAGAGTAACATTAATTTGCTTTCTCTGGGCACTGTGGCTAACTCCCTGCAACCGAGTGGAAAATAACCAACCCAAAGGCCACACTGTCATTATTATTGGCAATTGGTTGGCAACCCATGAAGAGTGTAATTGGTTGTTTGTGATGGCATCTTCCTGAAGTTTCCACAGACAATGTGCGTAACTAAACTCTGCCTGAATTAGCATGGTTGGGGCTGTTTGCATGTGACAGCAAAAGACTGTAGAGACACTAATGAGAGAGAAGCAGGAGATAAAGACCCTCAAGTTTTGTCTGAGTACTCTTTTTCTTCTGGAATGCGGTGATGTGAGACATAAAAAATACAATGTGTTGTGTTCCTCCCAGGAGAAGAAACTAGGGTTTGTAAGCTAATGAACCATTCATGTCAGCACCAGGGCTTTTCTGAATATAAAAACGGACTCCCAGGATTTGAGTGAGAAAAGAAACTGTACTCTGAGCAGTATCTGGATAAAGGACCAAAAGCCCAAAAGGGAAAAGTCAAAAAGTCAATTTCCATTTATCTGTTGGCTCTGTCGTATTCCGACTATGAAGAACCCTGTTTCGAATTTTAAAACAGGTCATTATTATGGGAGGGAGGGAGCTAAAGAAACATTTCCAGCATATGGTTTATCTTTTCCAGAGACAATGATGAATAGTTTGCCTTCCTTCTTAAAAATAAAAAAAAATGCTGACACGGTGCCGAAACAGCAAGAGGAACTGTAGTTTTAAAACTGGTTATTCTAACTGCAGCATTCAGGGAACTTTAAGGCAAACAGGCCTGTTTTTGTTTTTGATATAATGTTAGAGTGAAATTATGAGACCATTTTTTCCAACAGCACTGTGTAAATTTAAGGCACTATTAATGGAGTAATGACAATTTAGAATATAATATTCATACCCAGAAACTTAATTGTCTTAAAGCATTAAATTCTCAGTTCCAAACCAACAAAAAAATAGACAAAAACAGGACATAACTCAATTAAAGGACCTAAATTTGTTTACTGTGTCCTCTTGACCCTCAGCAATGCAGTATTTCCTGGCCTGTACAATGGGAAGCAATGTAGCTTCAGTGATGAAAAAGGCTTCTGGAGAAATTCAGTACCTACACATAATTTTATTTTGAGTAGAGAGCTCAACATACATCAGAGTGCGCAAAGGAAAAAGTCAAGGTTAATTTCATGCTGGAAAATAGAAAAAACAACAAAATTTCCACTGTTATGAATGCCCAAAACATTATGTTTTTTATTCCACACTGAAAATATTATATTTTCGGTGTAAAATTAACCTTAACCTTTTTCCTTTGCAGCCAGTTTGTTCCTTTACTTAAGAAACAGTACTTAGCGGGCCTGTTAAAGTGGTAATTAGAAGCATAGACAATAATGTCCATTTACTTTAAATTCTTCATAAAGGCAGCTAGTAAGGAGTGAATTTCGATGTACCACCCATTGGTGGCAGTGTGGCACAGTGTACGGGGCTCTGGACTTTTGACCAGAGGGTCATGTGTTCAAAATCCAAGCTGGTGATGCTGCTGTACCCTTGACCCACTTACTTTACCTAGATTGGTAACTGGCATTGGTTGGACATAGATTGGCTTCTGTCAAAGTTCTCTCTCCTTCTCTCTTTCAACAGATCTACATGCTGGGAAAGTAGGTCTAGCGTCTCAGTCACACAGTAGCTTAATCTTAGGAATCCACATATGAATCACCGCAATCTCTCCAAAACAAGAGCTCAGAGCCTGACCACAGAGGGAAAGCACACTTTCTGGGCCAGGGAACTCTGACACTTCAGTCAACTGAATTCCCAAATGCTGTCAACTGCACTGGCTTTTAGAGTCATGCTTTTTTCTTCTGTTACTTAGGACCTCAATTAATGTTATTTCTGAGCAGCTGCTGTATATAGCAGTGCAGCAGTCAAATGCTAACAGGTTAATACTTCTCAACTCAAATAAGTACTTATTTATGTAAGCCGAAATTTACACAAGTGAGAACGCACAGGTGGCATGGTGGCACAGTGGTTGTGGCATTACTGTCTTGTAGCCCTGGGGCCCTAGGTTCAGACCTGGGGTGCTATCTGTGTGGCGTTTATATGTTCTCCCTGTGTTCGTGTGAAGTTTTCCTCCAGATGCTCCAGTTTCCTCCCACTATCCAAAGACATAGTGGTAGGTTAACTGGATCTTGGGAAAAGTGTATGTGTTCTTGCATCTGTCTCTGCCCTGTGATTGGCATCCTGTCCAGGGTGTGCCCTGCCTTGTGCCCATTACTTGCCAGAATAGGATTCGGTTCCCCCAAGACCCTGAGTGGGAAGAAAGTGGGTAGAAAATGGATGGATGGAGAATGCACTCTTATACAGTACATGAATACCTACAACTGTTATCATTATTATAATTACAGTACTGTTGTAAAACAAAATTACACCATTGCATTAACATAGTGTGCTATATTAATAAAACTGCACTCACACAGAGCGTTGTATGACTCCTTTTCACAACTCCAGCTACTTCCACATCACCAGAGCACTTTTCAGGCAGGACTAAAAGGGTAAAACTGAGAAAACATGGCGGAGATTATTCCAGAAAACAGACACATAAGAGCATGGTTTCCATTTGGCCAACAAAGCCATATGTGGAATAAGCCTGAGACCAGACACAACCTTTTACATGATATCTGATTTACATGTTGTAAGTCAGGGAGTGGCTGTACCCCCGAGGGCTCAACATTGCAGAGGGTGTAAAACGAAAGGAAGGGCAGTACATTTTTTGGGGTTCAAGAAACTGAACCGCACGGTTTCATGGGGCCAACACGGCCAGTCTAGCAACAGGGTGTGAGCACTCATCCTCAGACAGGGTGCGGAATGTCAGCAAATCTGGATCTCATCTGCTTCTTCAGGGCGGGGCCGCGAAAGTATGCCACTGACCTTTGGAAAATGTGGCCACACCGTGTCTGACATCACTGCAGAATGACTTTCACTTTGGCTGACACGAAGTAGCAGACTGCCCTTCCATCTTCTTTTGGACAACCAGATCTCTGCCAATACTGCTCCCTCTGAGATTATCTTATTCAGCAACACCATTGGCTCTTTTTTCATTTACTGTACGGAAATGAAAAACTAACCTAGGCAGTAATTAGAAACAAATACAGCATTTTATTGAGTCCTGAAGATATTAGAAGGGGACTTGTTACATTTATTTAAAACACAGAATGGTACTGACAAAGCCAGCCCAATGGACTACTTGAGGTTTAACAACCGAACAGTATACAAGTGTAATCACACAGGAATTGGATTTAACGAAGCTTTAATTAGAAAACACCTCTGTAAAAAACAGCAGGTGGTGTCCAGAACAAATTAAAGCAGCTTTAAACCAGCTAAGTTATACCTCACTATTTGGGCTTTTCGGGAATTTAAATTCTTGGATCAATGAGCCACTATTTTCTAAACAAGCAAGAGGAACCAAACCCTTTTAATGGTCTGCCTGTACTGCTTCATTGTTGCCACATTTAACACTCTTTACAAGACTTGCTATCCTAATGTTGAATGTTCACCAAGGCATACTGGTACTTTCTGGGGCTCAACTGTCCTTGCCAACATCCCAGACTTTCACAGCCAGCCTACCTACTGCATTTTTTAAAGAGATGAAGAACTCCATATACTGTAGTGAAATGAGTGTTGAGAAAATCTGATTACACTTTCACTCAAGCAGATAGTCTTGAAAATGTGGTATAAACCAAGGGTTTCCACATACAAGTAAGTTACATAACTATTACATTTTCCTTAAATGTTAGCTGACAGAATATCACACTTAAGAAATTTCAGGCTGTTTTAAAATGGCTAGATGGGCCCAATGCCCTCCTTTCCTTTGTAGTTTTGTAATCCACTTTCTGAAAGCAAAGTGCATACTAGCACAAGCAAAATAAAAAGATTTTTGGAAGGAATATCCTGTCACAGTGTTTTCTGGAGAACCCTTACATAGATTTAACCTACAGTAATAAACTATTTTATAAACTGCAAGATGGCAAAGGAGGTCTGGGCAGCTTTCAATAAGTTCACCTATCACACAATTGATCATCATCGTTATTTAAAAGACAGTCGGACTCTTCAATTCCTATTCCGTGAACCCAAACTAAAATAACATTTCTCAGAAGAAAAAATATAAGCCCACAAAACCCATTTAATAATACACAGCTGAAGAACAGTTCTGCAGTTCATTACAGGGATGTAGTGACTAAGTGTTTAGGCAGGGCTATTACCAGTGATTTTGAGTCTCTTAAATCAGAGGGTATGCCAGTGTTCTGAATTCCTCTGAAAAGTACATAAACATAATAAGTTTATATCCCCTAACACTGAATCACACATACCACAGCAATGACACGGAAAACCAGCAGCTAGGAAAAGTACAATGAAAACACACATGTAGTTTGTTTCAACATGTAACCGTTTCCTTCTAAACTACTGCACTGACAAGACATGACTTTCCACACACTGCTATAAGAAGACAATAAAGCCACCCAAAAGCACTTAATAATAATAACTGCTTAATTCAATATAGAGGGTTGTGGGGGAGCTGGACACAAGGCACCCTGGACACCACACAAGCCCATCGCAGGGTATACAAAGACACAAACATGCACAAACTCAAACCAGGGACAATTTTCCCTGAAGCAAATTAATCTACCAGCATGTGGGAGGAAACCAGAGCACCTGGAGAAAACCCACCCAAACACGGAGAGAACATACAAACACCATGCAGACAGCAACCCAGGAACTGAACCCAGGACCCCAGCACTGTGTGGCAGCAATGCTAACCACTGCGACACTGTGCCATGCTTAACAATAAATCGAAGTACAAAATTCTAATATTGTGACTTTCTAGCCATTCTGTTGCAGCCTATGGTTAGATGTGCTTAGAGATCACAGCCTTTAATACCTAAAGAGAACAGTACATAGGCACATCCACTTACCTTCAAATAGTTAACTACAGCAATCTGTTAAGCAATCAGCTTTCACAGTTACTGAATTATGACCTCAACTGCTTCAGAACTCAACTGTCTAACAACTCATAGTCTCCAGAAAAGTGTAATCGTTTCATCAGAAGTAAGGGACGTGTATTTCACATACCTCTCAAGCTGTATCAGGTTCATTAGAACCAAATCTCTAGAAAACAACAAACCTGCATTCAGAGAAACGTCATGTTTTTTCTTACTGCTCGTCCACATCCGACAGTTCATATATATTACGTGCTGTGGGTGATTATCATGCCAACGCATTTACAAAAGAAATTAGTGCAAAGAGTGTTGGGCTGCAGTGCTCCCCATAGGTAAGAACAAATCGCATAATTGTCCAGGAACAAAGTTACTATTTAACCTGACCCAGAAAAAAGGCAAGAGATGAGTATAAAGAAATTCTAGTATTGCTAATTTGTGACCAGGGTTAAAAATGAAAATGTCTTTTATCCAAAATCTATAGCTTCCTCGCTTGGTGGCATAAAAGCTTTCAGGTATGGTCTCATCAACCACTGAGGGCTACCAAATTATCCTCTTTTGTTGTTCTCTTCTAATCATCTAGCGACTAATCTTTAAAATAAACACAGATGATCTAACACAGTAGAACCCCCTTCCCAGCACAGTTCCTTCATTTGCACCAAGAAAATATTTGTTTAGTGGGTCCACAAAACCCCCTATTCATTCTTGTTTTTTTTCCCACTCAGGATTGTGGCTGTTGTGTACAGAGACAACAAAGACAGGGAGCTGCAAAAGCATGTGATTAAGTTGGTAATGCGTTCATTTGACTTTCACCACCCAAGCCCTCCTAGACCTGCCAAAAAAAACAAGGCCATTATCAGAACACTTTATCAGCAGATTCCAACTCTTCAGAATCATTGAAGGCAACGAGTATGTATTTTGCCACTCTTGGTGGCTTCGACTCTGGACTTCTATAAAAAACGATGAACAGGAGGCCTCACCAGCTGTTTACTGGAATAAAGCTTGTTTCACTAGAAAGGAAAACAGCAAGGGCCTTATTCTAAAAAAAAAAAAATACCTTTGGTGACTTCATGCCCATTGGAGCTGTTGGCTTCAATATATCAGTTATTTCCAGTTACACTTTCTAAGGAAACTTGGGAAACAATGTGAAAGTCTATGGAGGCAGAAAAAAAAAACAATGCAGTATGTGTCAAGAGACCCTTAAAAAACAATCAATTTTCAACATGCCTTGAAGATTTAGAATAGTTTCTTTACACTAGCTTCTGTATTCTTTTGGGATCTGATGTTTACAATGTTATGATGTAGACCTGTGGCATGAACCACTGTTTCAAAAACAAAAAACGTCAGAAAGACACACAAAGAATAAAATAACGCCTAACAATCCTTATTTGTTTTTCCATCAAAGGCAGGTGTTTACATGTGAAGGTAAACTCAGACTGAAGCTCATTCTTTTAATGATTCTGACCAGTTGAGGATCCAGAAAATAAACACTAAGAGAGTAGACTCATTTCACGAAACCATTTCATCCGGATTCAACAGTCTAAGATCAAATGTGAATGCTGAAAGGCACAGGTGTCCAATGTCATTCCAAAACATTTGGTATACAAAAAATATTTGTCATGCACATTCTAATGATTTATTCCAATCTTTGCTACATGTACCAAGTATTAAATTCATTGGAAATGCTGGAAACCTCCATGCTGAACAACAAATGATCACAAATACTGTCCAAAAATCACAGTGCCAGCACAAGTTCATTCTTTAATACCTCCAAAACAATTTTAACACTGTCTCTAATGATTCCAAATATGTCTACAAAGTTATCTCTGAAAATATTAACATTTAATAGAATTTCTGTTATATGTGCATTAGGCCTCTTTGTGAAATAAAGCCACCTCCATCCTCCACCCCACTTTAAATGCTACAAAAAAAACAATTTTACTTCATCTGTCAATAAAAGGACAAGAACTAAAATTGCAGTACAACTGGCTGTTATTTTATGACAGCACTGCTATCCTAAGGAAAACAAAAACCTTTGAAACAGAAAGTCCAATGAAAAAAAGAAACCTTCCTTCAAACTCATACACACAAAGTATTTTTCAGAGCAGTCTAAGCTTTCTGCCAGGAACATGAGTAGATAATACTATAAGAGCTCCTGGGCCCTATTACGACAAGGCAACTGCTGTGCCAAAAGAGCAAGTTCACAGCAGCACAGCAACTCAGCAACACAGTTTCAGGCCTGGCACTGATGTGCCAAGAGAAAACCCTTTCAGCCCTACTTTAGAAGGAAAAGAAGGATTAGTAAACATTGCCTGCTAAATTCATAATCTGGCATTTCTTTGTTTGCAGTATATATTAACCATCTCCTTCCGCATGTGTATTTAAATATGTATGGCCATAACAGGATTCCTCTGGTCTTGAATAACACCTTCTACACAGAACAGCCTATAGAACATAAAAACCGAAGGCCCAACTTAATGGGCCTGACCCCTACAAACGTTTAACTAGGTAAATTTCAATAGCATTTGTGCACTTTCATGATGGATTTGCTACATTTTTACTGTCATTTCCCATATTTCAACAAGTTTTTGCCTTTAAAAACACCATCATTTTAAACAAGATTAGCTCTGATAACAAGAACTAGTATTAAGACATAGTATTCCCAAGTATTGGGAAAATCATGACATGTTAAAACCTTAGAAATAATAAAAAAAACTACAGTAACTCTTCAGTAAGACTAAACAAAAGTGCAGAAATACCATGGTATAAATAGCAAAGTAAATGCTCACAAGGGGGTGCTACTTTCAGTGCAAGGTTCTTCTGATTGCAGTCGATGTGCTGCACATACTGTCTCTGTCATCATCTTCATTGACTTGCAACAAATTCCAGAATTGTTCTAATATTTTTATGGCACTGATCACTTTTATCGCTATTATTATAACATCAAAGGTGTTCCAAAGTTTCTGAACAGAGTTTTGGCTTCATTTGACAAACTTGACATCCGAAGATGGGCACAATATAAAAATAATAAATTATAAGTTTTAAAAACTGTGGCTAAAACATTATCATGGAAGGTTTATTTGATCATTTGACATCTCTGCTTGTCTTGGAAGTGACATAAAATACAGAAACCCTGAACAGAAACTGGTGGTTAGATTTATAAAATACACATGCTCGGGCTAAATGAGACTTAGCCATGAATAACATGTCTGGATTCAGTGCCACAGCCCACCACATCACTTTTTCCAGAGGCTAAATTAAAGTAGCAGGCTAATTCCCTGCTACTTGCAGGGAAATTCCAGAATAGGAAGTGCCACGCTTTCGATTTCCATGCCCAAAGGTGCCACTTGAAACCTATCCAATAAAGTTCTTAGTACAGGCTGGAAAGCTGAATTTGGCTTCAATAAAACCTAAATGAACAGCCCTTAAACAATCACGTGTTTCTTAAAAAATCCTATCGGTTCGGAGCCAGTTAAAAATTGCAATTGTGTCGAAATGCTAAAACTGAACAGGCGGAGAATGGCACCCGTTGCCAACTCACCTGTTTAGGGTCATCATAGTACACACCGATTGAAGAAAGCTTCGGGCCGATGCTGCAGCTTTCGGTGAAGAGAGATCCGCACTCCTTATACGGACCCTGTTTGAATTTGTAGGCAATGGTGATATTCCTGATCGGGGGAGATCCAGTCCGGACGATGATTTCCGTTAACAGTCCCGAATACAGCACATACCCCAGAATAGTGAGCAACAGACCTAGTAACAGAAAGGCAATCGGCGCCAGCAATACCAGATCAGACATGATCATCAATCAGATCAATCGGAGGCACAAGGATTGTGTTGTGGTTGTTTTTGCTCGTTTTTACGTCTTACAAAATAAGGCAATACACCTGTCCCCGTTGGCTCTTGGGGTGACGCTGTCAAGCTCTGATTAAATCTACCTTTCCACAAGTAAGCAATGATCAAAGTACATAAACCCGTCAGATTCTACTGGTGCGTCCTTTAACCCGGTCTTAAACAACAGCTAGGACCTGTATTTGTTTTTTTTTGCATTCAAGTGCCGTGTAATTATTACATCCGTTAACGTGGACACAAGAATTTTTCCAAAAGCAGGACGCAAAGGGTAGCTGCACCGCTTATTTCCCTAAACACAGCGACATGCCATACAGCTTCCTGCATACACCAAGTTCCACTTCGCTCAAGGGGGGTTGTACGAAATACAAAAATCTCTTAAGCGATCGTTCTGTGCCGCAAACAGAAAGCTATAACACTTTGCTAAAAGTATAATACATTATACGTAAAGCACGAAGAAAAAAAATACCCAAAATAACCTTTTTTCCTCCTCCACCTTTAGTGAATATTGGTACCGACCAGCTTAGAGCTGAAGCTGTCCCATCAACATCCTTTGAAAGGAAGGTACTAGGTAAGAAGACGAAGACTCGGTGTTACAAGGTGGAGATTAGATTTCCTAGTTAAAGACAGCAGTTGCCATTTTACATACGTGTCCCAGGTTAATAAAGTATGCCTTTTTGTTCAGCAGGAACGGCTGAGCCTTCCTCAAAATCACTAAATCACAGACAGACTTCCTGCTGCTGTCACATCCTCAGCTAAGTCAGCATTATCTACTGCGCTGTAGTGGCAGAGCACAAAAGCCGATAGATCTTACCGTTTCAAACACGACCGAGTTCATAAATTGTATAGTTATTCCCTTTGATCTTGAGCGTGTTTAAATTTTCATTTTATCTTTCGTTTTAAAGTAAGATTTCTTTCTGAATAAAAAGGTTCTTCCATTCCAGGACTTCTAAAAACTTAAAATGTTTATCGACCCAACAATATTTATGGAGAGAACCAATACAAATTAAAATGACATGGGTACCATCTTCGCTCAAAATTATGTCTTTATAGATATTATACTTCAAGCAGGATATCACATCTATGTATTGAACAGATAATTTATATTTGGAACAATAACTTTTTAAGTGCTGTACAAAAACAGTCATACAAAAGTGTACAAGCCACAAAGACCATTTTAAACTGAGTTAACATTCACATAAAACTAATATTTTTCCCAAAAACTATATAAACCGTTTTCTTTTGAATAACATGTTATTTAACAAGCTTTAAATGTGCAATGTTTTTATTTATAACTCAACAACGTCAAAGTTACAAAATAAAAATAACCTGCATGAATGTATACTACATTAGAAACCTCACATACAGTATTTTTTTCAGAGAACTTCTCTAGAAATCTAGGTTATATCAAAATATTCCATCTTGTTCAGCTTTACAAATCATCCTAATACAAATACTTCAATATGGATCCCCAACTCTGTTTTCCAGGAGTAATTTTCACTCCGTCTTCCATTTCCCAAGTGGCTATTTGCCTAAACAAAATTAAATTAAAATCCTTCCGACTCCATATTTAGAATTTAAACATTTCTACCAATTCAGCAGCACATTACTACAATATGTTGTGAAGAAGGGTCTTTTTAAAGAAGAGCTCATGGATGAAATGAGCTCGAGATTAAGATTAAGTACAGGTTACGTCTAGATACTGCCAGTGGAGTGGGTGTAAACAAAGATAGAAATGAATGTTTCCATCTGAAGTCTAATTAAGATGAATTTAAGTAAACTAGTATAAGCCTGTTTACATTAGTTTAATAGAGCAGTGAATGGTCTGAACACAGTCTCTTTATCCACTTCAATAAAAAGTCAAAACAGTGTTCGTTCTTCTGTGACCACTGCTAAATTCTTAACTTTCGTTGTATATCTGTGTAAAACCGTTTGGACTCATCATCCATAGCTGCACCACTTATGATGATGAATAGCTTTAGCAGAATGAGTATGTCACTAGCAGTTGACTACAACGCTGTCTGGAGCGCTGGTAGAGTTGTGAGGCTGGAGGAGGCCATACAGACACCATAGGACCAGACCACACTGACAGCAGCTCTAAGGGACCTGCTTAGTCCTGTGACCCTCTCTCCACCAGGGGGCGTCTAATCCGAGTCATCGGTACTTTCGTCATTCTCCTGCCCGCTCTTCCTAGCTTCAGAGTCGCTCCTCACCTCCTGTTTAAGAGGAGAAAAAACACGCTGTAAACCAAGGATGAAGCGGGGACCTCAAAAGATGAAATTCTCCATGAGACACACAGACAGGGAAAGAGCCTGGGGTCAGAGCGCAGGGTCTGCCATTGTACGGCGCCCCTGGAGCAGTTGGGGTTAAGGGCCCTGCTCAGGGGCCCAACGGAGAAGGATTCCTCTGCCGGCTGCAGGATTTGAACCAGCAACCTTCCAGCCACAGGCACAGATCCTTAGCTACTGAGCCACCGCTCCACCATAAATTTTTAACCTAATTTAGCTTTTTGACCCCCTTTATTACTAATATTAATATTACAAATAACCTGTCCACATTCTACTTGTTCTTAAAAAATAAAGTCAGCACATTCAGTGTATTAATCAACCCAGAAGTCTACTGGCTGGATCTCACTATTTAAACATTGCAACTGCCTAAAGGGCGTTTTGGATCATTGGACACCTTGTGAGCAAAGAGAAGATGAAGCAGCAAACGAGTGTTAGTGGGAAAAAAAAAAACAGGCAATTTAATGAAAAGTAGGACTTTATGAAACTGGTTTTTAATTAAATTTGCTTTTGACACAATAGTAGAAAATGTGATACACCTTAATTTACTATGGAGTGAAAGTATCCAGACAGAGCTCACAGTGACCTGGAAGAAGCTCCAGGTTCTTCATCAACATCGCCATAGGAAGATAACTTGCAGAAAGACCCGACAGTTTTTTCTTTCACATTCAGGAACTATACTGGGCACCCAAAAGGAAGAGAAAAACTAAGTTCTGCTTTTACAAGGACTGGACTCCATATAAATGAGTTGTTTCTTATACATGTATACACGCATTTAACTTTTGGATTTTTACTTATTCCATTTTAGGGAATAGGCTTTTTTGACAGAGTCCTGCAACATTTTTCGTAATGTTTTATGTCTTAATATATTATAACTCACTTTGGCTGTGAGCCTACTTAAGTAAAATGATTTACTCTCTGCCATTGAAATTACCCAGCTTATTATTTTAAAGAAAGTAAAATTAAATTTGGTGAATTTTTGAAATAATGAGTTTTCATTTTTGAAACTAAAATAAAGAGCTCTCACTTCATAATTTTCTTTAAAGAAGCTGATTAAATACAAAAATAGGAATGTATTTCATGAAAAATATAATTTCCTTTTATCTAGTGTGATGTACGAGTGTGTAGTTGGGAACTGGGTGAATACAGTTATGTAAAACGTACAAGTTCATAGTTAAGGCCTTACCTCTGAAGGTACTGACCCATACACATACAGTGATGCGAAAAAGAATGTGCATTGTCTCAAGATTCTTTGGTTTTACGTATTAAGACATATCTGACCTTCACCTAGTCCTCATTGAGTCCTAACAGTAGATACATCTTAATTCATGTGACAGATAACACACACACACAAACTTTACTTTGTCATTATTTATTAAACAAAAATAATCAGGCAGGATTCAGAAAAAGTAAGTGCACCCTTACTGCTTGCTTCAAGGTAACTGGAACATGTGCTCATGATTAAATGATAATCAGGAAGAGCTTCCACCCGTGTATAAAAATCTGAACCTTTGGCAGTTTGGTCTGAAGTGTTCAGGTTTGTGGTAACAAAGAGAAGTAAAAAAAGATATCTGCGATGGTCTCAGAGAAGGAATCATTGCTGCTCATCAGACTGGGAAGGGTAATAAAGCCTATATGAAGTCGATCATTCCACAGTTAGAAAAAATTGTACAGATAGAGAAAGTTCAAGGAGTGCACGTCCCAGCAAATTCGCCCCGAGTTCAGACCACATGATGCTCCTAGAGATCACAAAGAACTCAAGAGCTACATCCAGGGATCTACAAGCCCCTGTCAATACAGTAAGCATTAGAGAACCATCGGGAGAAAACTGAACAAGAATGGCTATCATGGAAGGGAAGCCAGGAGAAAACCCCTTCTCTCCAAAGAGAACATTGCTGCAAGGCTTAGGTTTGCAAAACAGGACCTGAATGATAAGCATTTCATTGCACTTGTGCACTTGACAATAAACTGAACTGAACTGAACCACAAGACTTCTGGAACAACGCCCTCTGGACAGATAAGAGCAAAAAGGAGTTGTTTGGCCATAATGCATCAACCTCATTCCAACCGTCAAGCATGTGATGATTTGGGCCTGCTTTGCAGCCACAGGACCTGGATGCCTCACAATCATTGAGTCCACCACTATTCTTCACTATACCAGTGCAATTTAGAGGAAAATGTGAGACAATCAGTCCAACAGCTAAAGCTTAGCCACAAGTGGATCATGCAACAGCGCGATCCAAAACACGTCAGTAAATCTACAACTGAATGGATGAAAAAGAAAAGAATCAGGATTCTGGAATGGTCCAGTTAAAGTCCAGACCTCAACCCCATTGAGATGCTGTGGCAGGACCTTAAGAGAGCTGTGCATAAACAGATGCACTCAAATATCTCCAATCTGAAGCAGTATTGTAAAGGGGGAATTGGCCAGAATCCCTCCCGAGTGAGGAGATATACTGATAGATTCTTACAGGAAATGTTTACTTCACGTTATTGCTGCTAAAGAGGGGACCACATGTTACTAAATCATGGGGTGCTCTTACTTTTTCACACAAAGCTACTAAATGTAGCCTGATTTTTTTGTTTAATAAATAAAAATGACAAAGTAAAGTTACCTGTCACTTAAGGTTAGATTTATCTACTGTTAGGACTTGAGGACTAGATGAAAGTCAGATATGTCTTAATCTGTAAAACCATAAATCCGTAAGGGGGTATACTTTTTTTTACATGACTGTGCAAAATTTCATGAAGTTTTAGAATTAGTTAAAAGGGTAAAAGCCTGGAAATGAAAGTTCACTTTCAGAAACGAATAACTGCAAAGCTGAGACTCCTCCACCAAGTGTGGAATCAGATCAGATAAAATACGGACATTTTTAGAGAAAGGAGGGAACCCTTCATAATACTGTTACTTACATATTGGCAATATAAAGGACGATGGAGCATTATTTAGCAGGCTGACTTTTTTAAGAAAACAAAATGTGTACAATTTGAAGAGATAAGTATGATCTTGTGAATTGTCTTACCAGGTATTCAATTTCAATTTTATATATATAGAAATTTACTTCACATCTTGGGTATGTTTGTACCTCATTGAAAAGACCCTGGCAAAGCACGTAATAATTAACTGAGAAACTCTACTTATCTTATCTACAGAACATAACAAAGATTGACCTTTTAAAAAGATCACTCTATGTAGGGCAGGATATGCTTATGTAAGAAAAGATCTTGCACATTTTGCTGAATTGACCTGTACATGATAAACACCATGAAGTGAGTGAAGTGAAGTTTCACATTAGGGACTCTGCTGTGGATAAATCCCACCTCCACTACTGTTCCATTCAGCACTGCTGTTGAATGCAGATGAAGGGGGGTCAAGACTGAGTTGGAACGAGCTGTCTGGCTATGAATCCTCAGAGATGTATGATCTGGTTTGAGCAATAAAAAGGAAGGGGAAATTGCCTGTGGTTGATTCTTTTCACTGTACTTTAGATAACCAGACTGGATAAGCAGACAGCATCCAATAACCAAGCTAGCTAGCCCCACTGTTTCCGAGTCCAACACCGTCATTCATTGGGCGTGCTCAGAAGAAAAGAAGCCCCAACTGCAGGATTTCAAGTGACTGTGTGCGACAGTAGCAGAGGTCGGAGTCAGACTCTGGAAACGAGAAAACGAGCCCCAGTACCTCTTCTTCAGACTGCTCCTTTGGCAGCTGTGAGACCTGTTGCTCATCCTCCTCGTCACTGGCCTGAGATCTCTGTGACAAGATCTCCTCACCCTAGGGAACACCACAGACACAGAAATGAAAAAAAAAAGGTGACGGGCTCAGAAGACTGCACTTTGCTCAGGAAAACAGAAATTCTATGTAAACACGTTCCAGAGAATGTTAACCTCACATTACATTGTGAAGCTGTACAAGTCAAAACTTCTAGATATCCATGATAAAACCTTTGGTTTATATTCTTCTTGAGTGAGCACAGCCAGACAAATCTGGTACAAATAAAATATTATTAAAGACATTCTGTTATGATCTTCTTTGTATTTAAACTATAACAAAACTGTTTTTACTTTTACTTTGCATTAGCACTTTTTCCTAGGTGCTAATGCCCTTTTTGCCCTTTTAAAGGCTACGCAGTTGGTAATGTAGCAATACCTGCAGGTCTCTGTTCTTGAGGTTTCCTAGCCAGAAAGCCTCCTGGCAGCTGTTGAGGACGAGAGTGGCCTTCACGCGATACACAAACTGCTCCAGGGTCTTCTTCAGCACTGGCACATGATTTGTCAGTCCTGTGTCCTGTCGGATCTGAAACCAGAACCTCAAGGTTTAGGTGACACTCTGGCTTGAGCAATAAGGAAAAATAAAGACATTTTCCAATGTTAATGTGCTGGAAACTTGACCAAAAGAAAAAGTCATAGAGGTTCAAACCTTGTTTCTCACAAAAACATAAAAAGCTAGCTACAATACATCAGGGTCAGAGTACATAAACTGGTCTTCCATTCTGCTGCGCAGAGAGAAACACACAGAACGACCTTTGAACCCACAAGTCTGTGGAACAACACAGTCAAGAACGTTATACAGTACTTCTAGTCAGTGCCAGACATCACAACTGACCACTCCACTTTGTCATGAAGGGACACATCTGTGATTCTCTTTTAACTTGTCAGTGAAGGAGACTGTTTAGCCACTGGCCTACTGGCCAAGTAAGGGAAGCTTTTCCGTCTATATAGAATTGGAATGTTATCCAGTCAACCTGACCCTTTTCAGTGCTGCAACTTTTCCTGGTCCTACTGTATGTAATAATTACCTTTGAGTACCCACACACATGATGAAGCTGTCTGGTGCTCAGCTGAAATGTTTTCAGCAAGGTCTGCACGTCTTCCTGCAGCACAGAAAACCATGAGGGCAACAAGACCACTTTTGCTTAGTTTACCTTAAAACTAAAGACTTAAAAATATCGAACAGTTAATCTGCAACACTTGGACAGGGCCGTACATGAAATGATATGGAACTGAAAGAAATACACATGGTTGTGTTTTGGAAGGGAAGGGGTGACAAGTCAGTTAACAGATGGGAAAATGAAAACTAAGAAACAAAAGATTGTTTTTAAGAGGACAGCTGTTAACGGCTGAAAACTGATAGGACAAGCAAAAGAAATGAGCAAGAGCTGGCAGACATCTAAATCCTGAATGTTTCAGGATTGGTAATTTGGTCATTTGTAGTTGGTAGGAGACAGGCCCCTTATACTGAATATGGAATTTTAATTTTGCGTAGGTGTTTCAAAAGGGAAGGCAATTTGAAGACCCTTCTGTGCCTTTGAAGATGTATTCAAGATGCTGCTTTACCTTGTGTTTCTTAAAGCTGAAATCTAATAATGGCATCCCAAGCTTCAAGAAAGCTTCCACAAAAAGGCGTCCATACTGACAGGGCAGGGGTATAAAACAACAACATGAGTAACAATGACAGGAAACACAGTTCATAATATTTTCACTCCACAATTACTAGCCACCATAAATCCATTATCAAAAAGGCACTTTTTCCTGGTATCGGGAGACTATACTATAAGCATGGGGCATGAGGTGGGACTTCATTCTGTACAGGAATCCAGTCCATTGCAGGGCCACACACATACGATCAGGTTATATTTGATTAGCCTAATCTGCATGTATGTAGAAGGTAGGTAGAAACCAGAGTGCCTGGAGAAAAGCCACATGAATGCATGAGATCACTGAAACTCCTCGAGGAATTTACCGTAGTCCAGAATTAAGTGCTGCCTTACAAAACAATTTGTATGTGTGTTTATTTTATTACTGCTATTATCAATATAGTTGAAAACAGAATATTGTGCATAAACATTGTTAAAAGCCACACTTACCTTTAAACAAACACCAATCACAGATCTGCTGTCAAAAACCTAGAGATGTAAAAGAAAATTATTTTTACAGAAACCTAATAACTGTATCTAGAAGCAGGCTTACATATGAAGACAAGCAAACACTCCCTTGGCTGTGCATGATTGGAATGCAACACCTGCATATCAAAATGACAGTGTCTATTTTCAGAATCAGAACAGAAAATGAATAAGCATCTAAGGAGTCAATACTAGCAAGGCTGACCTTCCATACAGAACAGAGTGACTGAATGTGTTTTTATATGAACAGAACCAATCTCCTCTCCCTCTGGAATTCACCTGGAAACACCATTTAATCATAATGCAGCAGACACTTTGAATCTTCTCCCTCCACAATTATTGAAGCTTAAAGGAAAAGTACATTTTTAAGAGCATTTGCGAAACAATTCTGTTGTTGTTGGTTTTCAAGACAACGGAACATTCCGTTTCTCCATGCTGAATATGCTAAATGAATGAGAACAGTGTGTGTCCACCAGTTCCAATGTCCAGCAGGGACAGTGCTCAAGACTTGTACGACCCTCAGCTGAGCCCTCCGCTCACCTTAACCAGATTCACCAGGATGTGGAAGTCTCGTACTGCCAGATTCCAGATACAGAGTTTCTCAGTCTGCATCTAAAAAGACAGAGATCACGGTCACTGCCAAGGTCTTTTTTCTTTAAAGATCTTAATTGTTTTTTTTTAATATATCAACCCATCCATTTTCTATCCACTTTTAATCCAATACAAGGTTGCGGGGGAGCTGGAGTCTGTCCCAGCAAGCAATGGACACAAGGAGGGATACACCCTGGACGGGACGCCAGTCCATCTCAAGGCAGACACAATCACAAACAGTTGTACCAGCGCCAATTTTTCCAGAATTCAATTCACTTACCAGTATGTCTTTGGACTGTGGGAGGAAACCGGAGCACCCAGAAGAAACCCACACAAACACGGGGAGAACCTACAAACCCCATGCAGATAGCACACCAGGTCAGGAATTGACCCCAGGGCCCCAGTACTGCGTGGCTAATGCGTGCTGCCCCTTTTTCTTATATGCTGTACCATCAAAAATTTAGATCTTTCAATACTGCTACTGTATTACCCCCTTTTCCACAGGGAGAGAATAAGGAAGTGAAGACAGACTCTTCCAAACCACCCATCAGTCTAGCCATTCATTTGTGACAGGCTACAGGCTGGACAGCACCATACAGCCTGTACAGCCAGCCAGGGGGATCAGTGCCTATTAGAGGAGAGGGGCGTCCCTCACCAACTTTACTTCAAGCCTGCATACATCCCAGATCTCTCTGAGGGCATCTGGGAGCTGAGCTCTCCCTGGTCCACTAATCCCAGCGCTACCCCAGACAGTGCTTCACCATTTGGGGAACCTCAGTTACAGCTGGCTAGTTCACCAGACACATCTGGATCACAGAGTCCAGCCAGTGCTCACAGTGGGCAACTTTACAAGTTGAACCACAATGGATCTCCTTGTCCTTCCCAGTTGTGTTTTTTTCCTCCATTCTGCCAGCAGCCACATCACCCTGCAACTCACACCTGGATGGGAGACCTCCTGGGAACACTAAGACTGCTGCTGGAAGGTATTAGTGGTGGGGCCTCACCCTGTAGCCTGTGTGGGTCCTAATGCCTATAGTGACAGGGACACTATACTGTAAAAGGCACCATCCTTCAGATGAGACATAAACCAAGGTCCTGACTGTCTGTGGTCATTAAAAATCCCAGGGTGTTTCTTGAAAAGAGTAGGGGTGTAACCTCAACATCAAATTTCTCCCGGTCTTTATCAGTCATGGCCTCCTTATAATCCCCATCTAGGAAATGGCTTCATCACTCTGTTCTCCTCCCCATTGATAGCTGATGTGTGGTGAGAGTACTGGCGCACTATGGCTGTTGTCGTATAATCCAGGTGGATGCTGCACATGGGTGGTGGTGGAAGGGAGTCCCATTACCTGTAAAGCGCTTTGATTGGAGTGTCCAGAAAAGCGCTATATAAGTGTAACAAATTATTAATTATTAGCATGCTTGGAAGAAACTAGAGCACAATGGCTTGGTTTTGCAGATGGTGTTTTAACAGCTGACAGCACCTATACAGAACAACAAAATAATGTAAGACAGAAGAATGTAAAACAAAAATAAGCTGCAGTTGCTGTTTTTTCTTAAAGTTGTTATGGTGCTATTTTTCACATTTAATTTTTAGGTATGATTGACTAAAAAAGATCAGGTCAAAGACATCAAAGTCTTCATTTTGGCATTATTGCTAATATTTTGTTATAAATTAAGTCTCTGAAAGATAAAACTTATAATATTGTCATATCTCCCAGTCAGACCATTTAGGCTTGAGATAATCAAGCAGCACAAGTGTGACAAAATCACAAGCACACACAATGTTGTGTACCCTAGTGCTTTGTGGAGGCCCATGTCAAGCACTCCCTATCCACAGCAAATACTGTACCTCACTGGAGTCCGTCTGCTTCCCAGGTTGAATCCTGCGGACAGATTTCTCCAGCTCCATCATCATTCCCCGGTAGAAAACCAAGAAAGTCTGTCTGAGATTTAAAGCAGTGAAAAGTCAGGCTGGGCAAGCACAGGTATTTGCTTTTGCAGTCACAATGAGAGACCTCAGGGAATAGATGCTTGGTAACCAAATGTCACTGAAAAGGTTGCCTACTAACTCACTTGTGGACAAAATCAGGAGAAATGAGCTCGGATGTGAAAAACAAACCGAGCTGAGGTTGAAATGTGGACACAGAAAGAGGGGATATGTTTTAAACCATGTTAAAGGAATTCTAAATACTAAAGGATTGCATTTCTTATTGCAACAACTTCTGTTCAGCACTCAGCAGAGCAATGAATTCTGGGACATTGACAAGTCCTTAGTCAAGTTTACCGGTTAAGAGTGGGGAAGGTTTTGGAGCAGCCATCCTTGGCACTGCTCACAAGTTCAGACACCCCCTCCTCAGCAATCTCTTCAATGGCCTTCAGCACATCAGCGCTGTGATCCAGATAAATGCTAAAAAGGGAGAAAGAAATGGAACCTCAAAGTGGAAGAAAGCTGATGCTCATGAACTGTTCAATATTTTTCATGATGTTTTGCTGCACAAACTGTATTATGAAACTGTATCTTGTATCTGTAACTTATCTCTCCACAATGAAAGGTAGTAAGAAACCATCAATGTTTTAACATTTCCTGAATGTGGCCACTAGATGGCAGTGTTGGTTTTACTGCAATTCATGGGGGGGCTGTTTTAGCAACATGTTTTGAGCAGAATCTAAAGCTGAGTACCTGAGGAGGGTCTGCAATGTGTCATTGTGTTTGTTCCCCCTCTCTCGCTCTCCACTAGGCAGAACCCACTCCTGGCACAGGAAACGCCGGGCAAGAGAGGCTGGGTGGAGGGCACACAAACAAGCACATCAGAAATCCGGCACCACCGAGGAAGAAAAGCTGAGGGATTAAGCTACATTACTGAAACTCGTCATTACGTTGGTAGCATCTAGCCAATTGAGCTAGACGGGTCTGGTGACCCTATCTAGAAGAGGTGAAGAGGTGTTAGTGGGGCCAGCAGGGGGCGCTCACCCTGCAGTCCATGTGGGTCCTAATGGCCCAGTATAGTGACGGGGACACTATACTGTAAACAGGCCCCGTCCTTCGGATGAGACGTAAAACCGAGGTCCTGACTCTCTGTGGTCATTAAAAAATCCCAGGGCGCTTCTCGAAAAAGAGTAGGAGTGTAACCCCGGTGTCCTGGCCAAATTTCCAATTGGCCCTTACCAATCATGGCCTCCTAATAATCCCCCTCTATGAATTGGCTACATTACTCTGCTCTCCTCCCCACTGATAGCTGATGTGTGGTGAGCGTTCTGGCGCACTATGGCTGTCGTCGCATCATCCAGGTGGATGCTTCACATTGGTGGTGGTGGAGGGGAGTCCCCATTACCTGTAAAGTGCTTTGAGTGGAGTGTCCAGAAAAGCGCTATATAAGTGTAAGCAATTATGATGATTATTATTATTATTATTATTATTATCATCATCTGGGTTTGTAACCTTTCTTTTCAGGGAACTACGGACATTTCACAGCTTGATATAGCCTCTGCCCCACCCCTCAGCCCTCATCAGGATATGAACAGATGCGTACGGAGGTTGTTGGATACCTAGGTGCTCTCGGTAAGCAGAATTACTGGGTCCGGCACACTCTGCAATCAGTATCAGCAGCTGAATGAGGGAGAGAGCTGTACAGCAGGTGGGCATGCTGCTGCGGAAATTCAGTAGGTATTCGAAGCTGTGCCTACATAGACAGGGAACACCAGAGACAACTGGGTTAGCGCAGCACTTATCCCACACAGATGTTCTCAACACACATAAGACACCAGCCAATACTCAAACACACAAGCTGACCGGGAAAGGTCACAGTGCAGTCCCAAGTAAACCTTTGTTAGTTTTAATAAAAAATGTATGATAGTCATGCTCAGAACTGTGTAATTTGTAATTGTGTTTTATCTTGTGTATTCTTTTTATTTATTGTTGTTCCCATTCTGTAAAGCGCTTTGAGAAGCCACCTTTAAAGGTGCTATATAAAATAAAGTTTATTGTCAGAACCAGAATTTCGTTCCTGTCCTTTTAAGTGACCTTTACCAATCGGAAAACGGGCTAGTACGTTTCAAACCCAAAACGGGACCCTTTTTTAAATTAAGGGTGTGGAACAAACTATCTACTTATTTATTGAAGAAGTTTCAACTGTATGCTTTCAAGAAACAGCTGGGCAATATCAGGGCTAAAACTAACCTTTTCTAGCAGCTCTGTAGAACATATAGGCTAATAGAATTGTCAGGAATTACGTCTCTCAGGAGTGCTTAATAAAACTGCTTATGCTGTTACTTGGCAACAAAAAATCGTTTTAAAGGAAAACTTGACCAGCCCATTCCTACAGCCGCCAGTGGGAAGTTCAAATTAATTAGCAAGACAATTTTTGTACACATTGGCAAAATTGAGTCGTTAATGCAAACACCACAAAGGTACTTTCAAACAGGTACTGCCAACAAAGATAAGAATATTTTTTAAAAGATGAAATAAATATATAGAAACAACCTAAATACAATGTGTATGAAACATCAACTACTGTTCACTGTCTTACCTGTATCATCAACCAGATTTCACATACTGAAATACCTAAATAAGACAAACACTCCTTCATTTACCCAGCGTACACAAAGGAGACCCATTAATGCGAATCAACAGAAGATTAATTCATTCAATTTTTTTAAAACGTGTTCCTGATGCAGTGCAGGAAAACGACAGTTTGTTTCAGCATCAGTTTCAGACTGTAACGTGACAGTTATGTTACGTTATTAGTCTGTGAAAATGGCAGAGCTAATTGACAGTTTGCCAGATGTGTAGGTGTGTAGCTGGTTCCCATAAGCATATGGGAAGAAATATTGGAAGTAAATGACAAAAGTAGATTGCTTCTACTAATTCTGAGCCCTGGATATCCTTGGATGAGTTAGCTGTAAGTAACCCAATGAACTGAATGGGCTGAACAGCCTCATCTAATTTCTACAGTCCTCATTCGCTTTCAGTTATGACCAACAGATGAAAAGAATATTTTGGGTGAGCTGAATTACTCAAAACACACACCAATCAGTCAGAGTTTTTGTAAAAAGCTGTTCCCAGCAGAACAGTACAGTTGTAGTACCATGGCGCTCTCACACACTCAGACAGGTGAGACTGGAGGTAGGGAAAGATTACCTGACCTGCTCCTCTAAGCTCAGTTCCACCTCCTTTTCCTTCAGACGCCCAGCCAGGACACCCAGCGCCATCTTCAGCAGCTTGCGCTTCTCCTGTTGAAGGAACCCATTCCTACAGCAGAAGAAGGACCAGGCAAAATGATTGCTCTTCCCTATTAGCCTAGAACACTAGAACGCTTACACTTCAGACTGGAGGAAACCTCCATTTTCCAACACTTTATCCAATACAGAATACAGGATATTGGGTCACAGGGGAGCCAATCCCAGCAAGCAAAGGGCATAATAATAATAATTGCTTACACTTACAGTATATAGCTCTTTTCTGGACACTCCACTCAAAGCGCTTTACAGGTAATGGGGACTCCCCTCCACCACCACCCATGTGCAGCATCCACCTGGATGATGTGACGGCAGTCATTGTGCGCCAGAACACCCACCACACAATAGCTATTAGTGGGGAGGAGAACGGAGTGATGTAGCCAATATATAGATGGGGACTATTAGGAGGACATGATTGGTATGGGCCAATGGGAAATTTAGCCAGGACGCCGGGGCTACACCCCTACTCTTCTTGAGAAACACACTGTGATTTTTAATGATCACAGAGAGTCAGGACCTCGGTTTTACGTCTCATCCAAAGGACGCCTTTTTACAGTGAGCGCCCCCTGCTGACCCCACTAACACCTCTCCAAGCAGCAACTTTAGCGTTTCTCAGGCTCACAGCTGCTTAGTTTCAGTGGGTTGCCAGTTGTGAGTTGCAGGGTGATATGGCTGCTAGCATAAGGCAGGATACACCCTGGATGGGAAGCCAGTCCATCACAGGGCAGACTCAGACACACTCACACAAGGGCCAATTGTCCCAATAGCCAATTGACCCACCAGCATGTCTGTGGACTGTGGGAGGAAACCAGAGCACCTGGAGGAAACTCATACAAACATGGAGAAAACCTACAAACATCATGCAGACAGCCACACAGGAATTGAATCCAAGGCCCCATTGCTTGCAAGGATAGGCTCCGGATCCCCTATTGGCCTGAATCAGAAGATGTGGTGAATAATGGATGGATAGACCCTTCACAACAATTTTCTTAGCTATTACATGCTCAGACATGTGGCAATCCTGCACCAGAAACAGCAGCTCATCTCCATCTCTCTTGGCTCTTGGCTCAGTCTGTAAGGGGTGCAGCCCACAGTGAGAAGAGAGGGGTGCTGGAACTTACCAGCTGAAGGTGGTGTGTAAGACCTGGATTAGCAGCTGGTAACAGGAGGCCATGAGCTGGTATTCTTTCACATCTACCCCAAGCGCATCAACCACACCCTGGTTCTCCGTCAGGAGACTCTGTGCACAGCAATGGGAGATCAGGGATAAAGTGGGACAAACACGTCAAAACATATCCTAGGTTGTAGAGTTAGCATTGTGTTGTATTGTGGAATGTGTAGAATGTGCTAGAACTTAGCTATGCAGCTCTGTATCGGTCACCAGAGTGCCTCAAGGTTGGTTAAAGTACAATAAAGACTGACTTTGCAAAAAGTAATTGGTTTGTTCCTCATGAGATTAAGAAAAGGAGGGATCAGCTTTAAAGAACAGGATGAAAACCACCTGAAACAAATCAACAACAATCATATACTACATGAGGCTATACTATATAAACAGGGCTAGAAAACTTTAACAGTTTGTCAAAGCTCCACTGCTGTGTGTGTTAAGCTCAATAAAAACTGAATCTGCCCAAGGCTGTCTCCTACTCCTTTGTCAAAGAATCTCCAACTCAAGAAATCTCCCTATAACAAGGGAGCTTACCTACAACTACTTCCTCGGGGCAGGACAGGAGAGCTATCTAGCTCTCTGTGAATATATGGGTCATACACAAATCAAACTGCCAGCTCTTAATGGAATTCTTTACAACTCACATTTACTTAGAACCTGCTGTACATGTGAGCTGCACAAGCCTTTGGTATTCATAGAGTGCTGAGGCCTATTTACATGATTTCTGCTTTGCATGACATTTTCTAGCCTCAATAATCTTACACCTTACATTAAAAAACTGAAAATTTGCCTAAAAGAGGAAAAAAGGTCTAAGAATCATATACTTGTGGTCTAAATCATTTGCAAAAACAGAAAATATGATTTTATGATTGCAACATTGAGCTATGGCTTTTTGCTCACTTTTTCCTTTTTTGATAGAATTCTGTTGACACAGCTGCAAATTAAAATCCCCTTTGTTCATTTCATTCAATGACAGAGAAGTCTGAGGGATAAAGCTCCTCACGAACCAAAGCAGTTCAGAGGACTAGAACATATCCCAGCTCCTGGGGTGTTAAGTGATAAACACCCAAGGTCTGCCTAAACATCATTCACTACAGTCAGGCCATTTTTCCCTCATTCCTTCAGTCAAACCAGCTGAGGCTTGCTGGTGGTGTTGACTGTAGATGGTGTAGGAGCTCTGGAGACTGAAAAGTCTTGGTTATCAATGAAGGCAGCTCACAGGAAGGGGTCTTGGTGAAGGAGGAAGAGCTGGGAGTCACCTGGAAGTAGTTGTGCGAGTTCTCCAGGTGGGTACAGAGAGTGGGCAGCAGTTGCACACAACATGCGGCGATTTCCGCAGGACTCTTCTGCTGGAGGTGAGAGAATCCCACCGTCTTATCTGCCTTGCCCTGGAAAGACCATATGTATCAGTCACACAAAACAAATTAAACCCCCATATTTTTCTAAATCTGCATGCCAGCATACCATTATTTTAATGGTTCTTTTATGAACACAGAACTTATAGTCATATAAGAACCCTGTGACTCTGTGTGTGGATCAGGAAAGACTGAGAATAACAGCTGACCTGCCATCCATAGATAGAATAACTAGTGAAGGATTAGAAGATATTCTCACATGGGTGTGATTAAAGGCAAGTTTGTTATATAAAGGGCTTCGCAGGTCTAGCTAGTGGTCAGGCTCAGAATAGCAAACTTCAGTGTGGTTTCCACTGCTAGTATGCAGAATAAAGACTCCTTCACTGCATTGATCAAGTCATTCCGAGTTCTTAATGTTCCCACACACTGAGAGCTTCCTTATTGAGTCAGAAGCTGGTCAATTACACGAATGAGTTCAACAGAAAAAAGGCAAAGTGCTAATTTACAATACATCAAAAAACTCTTTAACATTCTCCAAACAGCCTAAAAAATGACCCACTTTAATTGTACTCATTATAACATCCAATGAATTCTGAATTACGAATCTGAAGCTCGCCTCCTTCCACACGGTATCCCCAGAAAGAGATATCTTTGACGTGAACCCACTTGGTGATAACCTCTTTACCTTGGAGAGCTCTCACCTTGAGAAAGGGAGCCCTCTTAGCAGGGGAGGCTGCCAGGCTGAACTCCAGCTTCCGGGACAAATCTTCCAGCAGGAATACGAGCTCCGAAGGGCCAAGTCGCACTTCCTCACGCACCTGCAAGGATCAGAGCATCGGCTCTCCTTACCATATCCCAGCTGAACTTCTATTACATAGCTCTGGGGCTGCTTCTGCACTCACGACTGCCTTAAGAATTGGTGAAAAGGAGCTGTAAAACCAAAATCTGGAGGGACTGTAGGGACAAGTGTTTAAACCTGTATAATACTGTTCTGACAAAACTGCCTTGCTCCCGTTTCTACACCAATGATCAGGTCTGAATTTATCTGTTTCATAAAGGGTGAGTGTGAGGGATTAAATGAAAATGCAGTCTCAGCAATTAGCCCTTATGTTTTACCAACTGCCTGTCTAGTTCAGTCTTAACAGTATAGCACAGGCCTGATGTTCACCTTTAGATTTAATCCTCACTCCATCACTGCTGACTCCTCCCCACCGTGCCCTCTGTCCTGAACCCTGAACCCAGGCACCGTACCCTGGTGTGGAGCTCGCTGTCCAGAAGCGACCGGGAGAGGACACCACACTGCAGCACATTCAGCACCTCAATGTCTAGCTCCCGGAAATAAGGCCGGAATGAGGCCAGGCTCACTCCTGCCTTGCCCTCCTCCTTCTCCTTCTCCTTCTCTGCGTGATCCTGGAGGGAAAGAAAGCCCAGGGGGGAAATGAAGCCATTGGTGGGCTTTCTACACAGAAGGGGGCAAACTATATAAAATAAAATCCTAAATTTAGGAAATTACTGAAGGCATTAAATGAGCTAAAAGAAGGGAAAGGATCTAGGCTCTTTCAAATTGTTTTTCTAGAATACTTCTCTAGACAGAAACGCACAGCTCCGAAGATCTCCAGTGAGCCTTTCCCACCCTGCCTAACCTGTTTCCTTTCCTCCCCTCTGGTAAGCAGCTAAGGTCTCTCAAAACAAGGATGACTAGGTTCCATAACAGTACCTACCCAGAGGCTGTGATATGCAATATGGTAATGGAATATGTTTATTTTCATACTCGTCATAATACAAAAAAAATTCATATGGGGCTTTTCCAGCTCGCAAATGATCTTTTTTTCATAACACTGATTTAACACAATTGGAACAATAAGCCTGTTACTCTACTAACTACTTCATGCACTAAGCAAGAGATTACAAATGCAAAATCATAAAAATGGTAATTAAATTACCCTTTAACCAAATGAAGTAATGTAATGTAATTCTAAAAATGCTCAGTCACACAAATTACAATGAATAAGGGGCATAGCACCCTAGAATAAAGCTGGGCCAGTGGATGAACACAGTGAACTATCATTCACATTTCTCATTAATTTCAGGCACAGAGCTCTGAGATCTGTTTTTCTTTTCCGTCTGCCGTGGTTCTCTAATTTTTTAAACCAGAAACTACTGTATGGTTCCCGAACAGGCTTCTGGAATGTTCTATGCGATTTTCAACAAAAGCACAAGACAGGAAATACAGCTCTACATATTTAAATAGCACGGCAACCTAGATTTTACAAGTGTTTTCCTGTAGGGGGGTGCCATTCGTAACACATTTATAGGGGTGCAGCCCACGCTGTTGAAGATCTGTTGAAAGTAACAGCGCAAGCCTCCTTAATTTAAATCTGGTGTGATCTAGAAATCTTAGGGTGTGCAGAGCCCAGGTAAGAGAGAACAGGAGCCTGCCTTATGGAGCACCAAAGGGACGTGCCTGTACCTTCTCCTGCTGGGATTCCTCGGCCTCACCACCCTCCTCCTGCTGAGAGCTGTCTCCAGGGACGGCCTTACTGGCCTGGGCCTTGCGTTTCTTTCCGCCGAGCTCTGTGGGCACAGGAAGCATGCGGCTGTTAGGACAGAGTTGAAGAAGCACCACACAGCTGCCCCACTGTTCACATGCTACCCTTCAACTCCTCCTCCTTCTCTTTCTTCTTTTCACCTGGACTGGTCAATGTGGAGTCGTGGGAACTAAAGGAAGCCGTGATAAACCAGAGCAGAGCAGCCATTTGAAAGGCTATAAAAACTGGAAGCCTGCGAGGAAGGAGAATCATTCCTCTTTCAGCTGGAAAAACTCACTTTTGATATTTAACAAAACGGACAAGTCAACGAATGTCTAGCCAACAGCAAACAAAGAGTGTTCAGGTAAAAGTTAATAGAAAGAGACAATAGCTCTTCAGAACAAACTTTTTTTCCTTTTGTGCCTTTCCTCTGGTAGTGCTGTACCTTTTCTGGCTTTCTTGAGAGGAATGGTGCTTGTAGGGGCTGGACCTCCTTCTGCAGTTTCACAGTCAAAGTTGGCGGGAGGGGGCACATAGCTGGGAGTTGCTACAACAAACACGAGAGAGGGAGAACTAATTATGTTTAACTTTTCTCCAAGTGGGTCAGACTTCAGATGTATACTGGCAGTTAAGATGTGTGAATTGGTCAAGTAATCCCACACTGCTTCAGTTGCACTGTAGTGTAGTGTGGCTGCTGGCACATAACGGGCACCAGGTGGGTACTGCTCTGTGGTTGCCAAGTTACTGTATGTTCCAGCTTGCTGTGACCCTCTACAGGAGGACGTTGGATCAGGAATGGGCAAGGTTGGGGTGGTACAGGAGGTTGAAGAGTTGCAGGGTTAAACTGAAGTCCACAACACAAATTTATGACCAGCCAGAGCAAGAATGAAAGAGTACTGGTTAGACCAAGCCTGACAGCAGGAGCACGCATTCCTGGGTACCAAACTGTGGCCAAGAGAACATAAAAGGTGATATATGAGAGAGGTCCTTAATATATGTAGCTTAAGCAGAAATTGAGGAAAACGAGCCTAGAAGCCACAGAAAACTTGGATTTGGTTTCTGTTGTGTTACAGTAGCTCCAAAGTGTTGTACAACTTTCAGGTTTACAAACTGTTTGCTAGGTACAAAATCAAGCAAAAACAATGAAGCAGCAGTGAATAAGATTTTCCATTTTCCTGTTCCCTCAGTATCATTTTCGCCATGACAAGATGGATATTACAGATAGGAAAAATCTGATAATTAAGAAGCACGTTCTCAGCTGGAGAAAGAGTGCATGAAAAAAAAAAAGGCCAAGTACAGGTTGGGATTTTTTACAGAGCGAGTGCATTACAGTGCTGCTCAGAGATCCAGGTCCTACCTGCCAAGCACCTCTCCAGGATGCTCTGCAAATAAGTGATGTTCTGAAGACGCATCACCACCTTCAGCTTTACCTCAGGGTCCTTCTGTCGGCAGAATCCATTCACCACCTGCAGGTGGTAAAAAGAACGCTTCTGTATTTGTGACACGCATAAAGGTCTGGGAATGTCAAATGTGTCAGATATTCTGAACTGCCCTAATGATCTCTCACAGGTAACCAGCTGGTGAAGGTGAAGTATTACATTCTTCAGAACACACACCAAAGCACTCCCTTTCTCAGCATTTCTAAACACTAGCAAGTTCCCAGTAAAACAGATGTGAAGATTACGATTAGATTATGTAGCTGGAGATCTCTGTACCTCTCTGAACCAGTTGATGGTGTAGAAAAGCAAAGTGCAGAGAAATTCCTTCTCAGACTTGGACAGGGACTCGATCTTGTCAACGACATCCAGGTCAGTCAGAATCAGAGGACACCCTGCAAGGCAGAGATGATCCCTCTTACTCCCAGCAGTATGTATAGAAAATTCTCAGAGCAGTATTGCTTTGTTACAATTTGAATGTGGTAGTTCAATGCTTAGAAGTGCTTTCACACTGGAGGTCAGTGTTTCAGAAGTTATGTCCAAAATATCAGAGCATTTATTGCTACACAGTCTCAAATGCGAGCTAATGTGTTACAGTAGCTCCAAAGTGTTGTAAGGCTTTCAGGTTTACAAATTGTTTGCTGGGTAGAAAATCACTCTAAGTCAAGCAAGAACAATGAAGCTGCAGTGAATAAGATTTTTTATTTTCCTTTGCCCTCAGTATCATTTTCGCCTGCAGTAGCAGGCTTAAGCCCCCTGACCTCCGACCCCAGTGCCCCCCCCTCGGTGTCGTTACCAATCAGGGCGTCGATTTCCTCCAGGTTGCCGTCGTGCTGCTCTTCCTCGCACAGACGCAGCAGGCGGAAGAAGGAAGCCAGGCGCAGCGGAGACACCTGCCTGAAGCACCACGGGGAACTGTAACACTTTACCACTGGTGTCATCTTAAAACACATCCTCACTCTTTTCACTCGCCCTCTGGTTCAGCATTTGTAATGCTAGGCCTTCTGCAGATCGAGAACTTAACTTCAAAGGGCAAAAAGTTCCAGAGAATGAAAAGGCCTCAGAAGAATCCTAATCAAACAGGTTTTTTATTTTTATGTCTTTTCTAATCTTCTTTTCCCGCCAAAGGAGCAAAGAACAAGTGACAAGAAAGTGAATACGTCAATGTCGATTTGAAGTAAAATTTCATTTTTAAAATCCGTTAGTGTATTGCAAGCTCAAATTTGTAAACAAATGCGTTTCTAGAACATTTCTTTTACCCTCCCTTCTACTGTCTCCATTGAAAGATCAGAAACAGCTGAAGACTGGAAAACTGTGACATGATTAATCAGACAGTGCTATATCTTGTCTTGTGTTGTCGTATCGCTTGTTTTGCATTATAAAGGCCTGTTTTTCAAAGCGTCCTGCATACAGCACTTATGTGCTGGAGAGACACGGGGTTACTGACTTCTTGTTCTCCTCTCCAGGCTGACTCCACTGCGCCCCCTTCTGGCTGAGATCTTTGACAAGCAGCGGCAGGAGGTTGACTGCAATTCCCCCCTGGCTCTCCTCCTCCTCATCTAGGCTATACATGACTTTCACAGGGAAGGGGAAGTCTCTGAAACACATAGGCAGAGGGCTGCAGAGAATGGAATAGTCCCCTCGCCAAACAAAGCTGCTCTGAGAACAATGGTTTCTACAGGACAGAAAACCCAGGGAGAGAAACATGGAAACATTCAACAGATAAATGCATAGGCCTATATTTTATCACTGTGCAGTACAGAAACTATCGTCAGATAATTACAGCTCAAATCACATACAAGCCACAAACACAGAAACAAGAATGATATGGGTTATTGAGATAAATCTCCAAGCAGATAGTTAATCATATCAAAATCAGAAAGGGTTTATATTATACAGATCTGAAAATCATAGAGGTGTTCAGATGCATACAGTCATCATAGCCTATGCTGACTATACGTCCTTACCCCTGTATCTCTGGCCCAAGGTCCACCACAAAGTCATCCTGGAAATCCTCAAGTACACTTTTCCCAATCCATTCCTGCAATCACACAGACAGAAAATCTTATGCTGCTTCACGCAACTCCAACTCAAGCTTGATGCTCCCCCATCGTGTAATTCTCTGTACATTTTGTTCGGATAGAAAGACACTTTTAGGTCTGTCTAAGGGGGTTAAAGAGCTAAGAGACAAACCTACAAGGCAGCGAACCCTGAAAAACTAAAGAATTGTATGAGTTCTGGATGGCAGGAACTGGGCCCCTCTAGTGTGAACAATACCTTCTATGAACTAAACGACACACTGACAGGTCCGTGTGCTACAAAGTTAGTGCGTTGTCCTATTGGCCGAGTGTGAAGGAAGGCTCAAGCCTAGGGAAATGAAAGCAATCCCGGCGCAAGGCAGACTGACCTGCACAACTTTGTCCAGGTGACCAGTCTGCACCAGATTGGCCAGTTCATCGTAGTACAGTGCGGCCGCCTCCGGGGAGCCCTCGCTACAGGACCGAACCAGCTCCAGCAGGGCCGTCACCTGACAGGAAGCACACACGCGTCGCCATGACTACCAACATTCTTTCCAAACATCCGATTGCTTTCCTGCCTACTTTTCTTCTTTCAGGATGAATTAACAATTTTGAAAAGGGATTTGGGATTCATCCATTTTCCAACCTTTTCTTCCAATTCAGGGTTACAGGGGAGCTGGAGCCTATCCCGGCTAGCAATGGGTACAAGGCGGGATACGCCCGCAGAGCACACACAGACACAAACACTTACACACTCACACCAGGGCCAGTTTTCCCAGACGCCAATTAATCTGCCAGTATATCTGGACTGTGGTAGGAAACCAGTGCATCGGGAAGTAACCCACTCAAACCCAAGGAGAACATACAGACTCCATGCAGACAACACCCCAGAAACTGAACCAAGGCCCCAGTACAACGAGGCAGGAATGCCAGTCACTGCACCACTCAGCCATTCTGAAATAAAACTAAGAAGCACCAACATTATTTGGTGGTTGAAAGGAGCTGAGAAAACTTCACAACTGGCTCACCTGCCTACAAATTTCCTTGGACAGAGAAGGCTCCTGTCCATTTGACGATGCCGAGTTAGTCCTGGGAACAAAGACAGTTTGGAATTCTTATTCTGCATGTTTCTGAGGGGAGTCAAAGAGTTCACAGCACTGGGTATACGGAGTCCCTGTTTAATCCTGGTCTTAACGTGCCGATATGTTAATACATATTACACAGACAAGCTGTTATAAACCTGCTGCATTCAGCAAAGGGTGGATTTCTTAAACTTTTAATCCCATAAATACAGAGAATAACAGCTAGACAGGTAACAAAACTAGGCAACAGAAAAAAATATACATACAGTAGCTGCCCACTGTTCCACTCCTATCTGACATTATTTTAAAAAACGTGATGATTCTTAGAATGCCCTGTAGTGCAAAATCCATCTAAATATGTACTGTACATGTACCCTACACTTCCCTGTTGTAACTTATTAAAATGCACACACGCCAAACATAATTATACTGTATACTGCCACTCTTCCAGCTTTAAAGGTTACCCCCACTCAGTCATTTAAATTATGTATTTAGTGTTGTAAACTATATACTGTAGAGGGCAGAGAATCAAAAGGATGTTCATGCACAACAGTAATGTTTAGAATTTGTAAAAGCAACATATTATAAAACACAAACACTTAAAAAACCCAATAAAACATGGTGTCTATATAAGCTCTTTATGTACGTACTAATCTGAGGTTACTTTAATTTAAAAACAGCAAAGCTAAAACAACGATTAAACTATGTTGTTTTTTTCTATTACAGTTTGAAGACTTGCCCCTTTCTGAGGTTTAAATTTTTAACTGTCAGTCAATCAGCTGAGTATTTCATTTTTAGATGACTTTCAAGGCAGTGGGGAAAAAAAGAAGACTGAAGTAAATGAACACTTTAAATGAACACAATATTTCCTGAAAATACTTGCAAATGATTTGCAAATCGTTATAAAATAACACAACTGTAACAAAACTGCGTCACTTGTTATCTATTAACATGCTGTGGATTGTTTTAAAGGTTGAAGATCCTATTGGACTCATGGCTGGATTGCCACAGACAGCTTTATTACTAAATTACTATAACCTCTAAAAATTGAAAAGCCACTGTTTTACTGTTTTGACACATGCATGTCAAAAAGTAACAAACTTATTTAGACATAATTCACAATTTCATCAGGTAAATTTGAAGTACCATCAAGTACCTTTAAGAAACATATAAAGTATAGCAGTGTTTCTCATAAATGTGAAAATTACAGTACAATGGAATGTCTTTTCTGACAGACTCATAGTCACCCAATGCTTTCTCTGACCTCTTTAAGAGCTTGTTATATTTCCCTGTGGAAAAGATGGCACCAGAGGCCAGAACATCCTACTGGCTTTTTTTCAGAAACTTTTCTGAAACTCTTCCTCTTTCCTTTAATTAATTTTACCAAGTCAGTGTCCTAGTGTCCCTTTGCCTTTAAGACATGTATTCAAGATGAATAACTTCAGCAAGCGGATAGTTTGAAATTCCTGCTTGAGGATCAGATTCTCTCACTTCACTGACCCCATCAAGTTTCATGTAACCAGGGAGTGATGTTTGTTAGTATATCACTAACGTTAATGTAATGTAATGTTATCTGTAAAACTGAATCCACAACCTTGAAGAAATTGTGAAACATCATAATATTATGGGGTAGTTATGTACTCAAAAGTACTGTTTTCCCTTAAAGCCCATCTTTTTCCTTCTGGACTGTATACTCCTCTGTTACTGCTGCCCCTCAGTGCAGTACAGATCGCTGAAATGACATGTTGATCTCCAGTGCCCCCTACCTGTGAGATGCCATACCACCCACCACCATCACTGCGCCTATGATCCCGATACGTTTGTACTTGGACACCGTGCTGGACAGCTGCTTCCGGATTACGATGTGTATGTCATCCTGCAGCAAGAGCAGAAAGCGACACCATCCATCAAAACCCCACATTGAAGCATAAGAGCACGAGACAGGTTTGAAAAGAAAAGAGGCCATTAAGCTTGTCTGACTGCTGGCACCTGAAGGACACTACAAAGACAAGTGTCCAACTTCAACAATGGGACTGGGTAGCTTGTTGCAGACTCTTACAGTTGTTTAAGTAAAACAAGTTACTTAACATTGTGTTTATGTTTTTGTGAAGCCTGAGGCTTGTTTCCTTGGTAAACACACCTGAGCGAAATATTCATTTACTAAACTAGCCATTTTTATCATCTCCTTTCCCAGTTTTATCTCTGGGACACCTTTACTTCCTCATTTACTGTTCTTTTGATGTAAGAAAAACTGGACTTGCAAGTCTTGTACTTATTTTACTTTATTCTTTAACAGAATGATTTTAGATCTTTTCTCCATATATTTTCCTAACATAATGTATTAAATCAATCTGGCCATTGGTTTCTAACTTTTATTTACTTACTCTTCAAATGGAACTATTCTGTTGCTCAAGAAGAATGTCATTAAACTTCTACCATCAAGTTATTTACTAGTTTCCTCTCTTATCCCATTGTCTCTCAAGCTCAGTCTCACTGCTATAGAGCATATTGCCATTTCACAAAACAGCAAAACGATGAAAAAATATGAAGAAATGCATATCATAAAATATTAGTTCAAGTAGGTAGCAAGCGTAGACTGCAAAAGAACAAGTAAAGGTTTATTCTGTGCTGAAATGAGAAGAAAATAAACACCGACACCAGAAGAAGGCTCCACAACTGAAACGTATTTCTTTTCCTCTCTTTTCAGCATGGAAAATACCTTGACTTGTTCCTTTATAAATATTATGTGTCATTTTTAATGATATTCCATCTGAACAATGTTGTGCACAGACAGACACTAAATGAGGCATGCTCTCGCTGACTTGCACTACGCTGTGGCTATCTTGGCTAAGCGGTCCAGTAGATGAGCACAGCTGTGACCCAGGCAGGCCAGGAAGAGGCTACTGACCTGGATGTGGCTGCCCTGGGGGTGCGATCCAAAAGCCAGCTGGCTGAGGATGAAGAACAGCCTGCGGATCTGCTGGGGCGTCAGGTTGTCCATGTAGTCTAGGATCCCCTGCGCAAGGACACAAGCACATTCATGACCACGCACCGAACCAGCTCAGCAGCATCCGTTACTTACAGATTTCAATTTGCAACTGTACCAACATAAACCCAACCCATCGGAATTAAAACCACAGAACTGCACGTCCATCCATCTGTTTTCTCACTGCTTACTCCTGGCGGTAAAAGGCTAAGCAGGGTAGACCAGACTAGACTTTCTCCAGCTCCAGGCCAGTTCAGAGAGATCCCTCCACCATGTCCTATGTCTTCCCCAGGGTCTCTTCCCAGTGGGCCATGCCCAGTACACCTCTGGTGGGAAACACCAGGTGGGCTTCCTCACCAGATACCTAAACCACCTCAACTTGCTCCTCTAGATCTAGAGGAACAGCGACTCTACTCCAAGGTCCTCCTGGACTGCCAAGCTCCTCGCCCAGTCACACAGAGAGTAAGCCCAGCAGCCCTACAGAGAAACCTCATTATGACGAAGTGCGTGTGAATGTTTTAAATCCCTTTAACTGGCCGCAACACATGAAGCTGGAAGGTCCTCTCACCTTGATGAAGACGGCGTACAGAGACATGTCGGAGGGCCGCTGGGTCACGAGCTCTCCCAGCAGCTCCAGGGACACATCCACCTCATGGGCATAGCCGCTGCACACGTGTGCCACCAGCGAACCCACCACCTCCTGCGGGAGACACAGCTCTCTCAGCTACCGCCCAGGGCCAGCAGATAATCACTGCATGCATCACAGGGCCGGGTGTATTGAGAGCCTCTCACAGTCACAGACACATCCTACACTGCGGCAAATGCAGCATTAAAGGAGAAATGCACCCCTATTTTTATAATTTGGGGTTAAGAAAGAATCAGCATTGATAAGTGCATTTCAAAACAATAAAACTAAATGGTACACAGTAACTTGTAAAACCTCCAATTTACATCACAAAACAGATTTCCAGGTATGCGCAGCGCCATATTCTGTGATTCACTATGAGGCAACAAAACTTCTGGTGAAGTGTTTCGGCTCTATTACATTGTCAAAAAAAATAGGCTTGTAAATACATCTCTTTCAATCCAATAGAAATAATACACTCGATTTCAAGATGGTTTTGCCAACAAATACAACTTGTTAATTCTGCATACAGATCATGTTTGAACATTTCTGCGGTGAAATGTCTGCTGTACGACCTGTACTTATTTGCTCGGACATCGCATTACATTAGTCATTATGGTGACTAATGAGCAAGAAGGGCCGCTCCAAGTCACAATTCTCGCAAACTCTCACTGTGCGGTCGAGACCAGGAGTTTGCAACAAAATGGCGACTTGCAGTATTTTCTGAGAAATTGGGACTGCAGCTTAATTTGAGATTCGCAGCTTGAGAGCAATTAAGACAGCACTTTTATTCCAAGGTCTGACCGCACACATCACTTGAAAACACTGATCCTAAAAAACTACTGGTGTTTTCAAGCATTCAGGTTCCTAATCAAAATTTGCTTCCTGTTACCTCAAATAATTCCAACATGCATCGATAAGAGAACACAATGGAGAGCAAAAGAAAGATCACATCCTTTCACCTAAAAACAGACTTACATGGCTATCTAATGTTTATGAAGAGATCGGTTAGAGGCAATTTTGCTCAAAAAAATTCCCTTGCAATGTATTTAAAATGGACATACTGGAACCTGCAAACCCGTTGAACAACAGCTTTTACACCATTTCATATTTTGAATGTAAAAACGTCCCCCATATCTCCCTAAAAACACACAGAGGTCCCTGACCTTCATCCCACATGTCCTCAGGGATTTGGCAAAAAAAAAAGTAATCAGATAAAAACAGGGCAAGATTTGGACTGAAGCCTATGGCACGGAAGAGAGGCGTACCTGCTGGCAGTAGGAGTCAAAGGCCATGAAAGCATGTTTGTACATGTGGCTCCCAAATGTCAGGACACTGGAGTCGGGAGAGCGCAGGAGAGTCTGAGCCAGCGCCAGGATGGAGGGGAAGTACCCACACATCACCTGTGCCACACATAAAACCAATGAGGACCTAATTCCTCCACACGGCAGCCTCACTCATGCACGCCTCAGTTAAACATCGTTATTTCTTTACACACGGCAAAACAGGCCTCGTTTGCAGGGCAATGAATGCCACGTAGTGAATACCTGTAAAGGAAACGCTAGACAGTTCGTGGCAGCGATTCCTGAAAATCACAGACAAGTCATAACCTTGCAGGACAGACTTGAAGTCTATTAAAAGATACAAGTGCCTTCTACAGAACAAGCCGAATGCACAGCTGCATTCAAGTTCGGCTGTGGGCACTACCTGCCGAATCCACATGCTGCCTGTGTCATAGTAAAGAGACGGGCTGGGGGGACTCACCAGGGCATGACCCCGAAAGGCGGTCTGCAGGAGGGACTCGCGAACCTGCCCCGCGCGTACTTTCACCCGCAGGAGGCGCTCCACCTCGCGGCGCCCCTGGTTTGCGGTGGCAGAATGGAGAATGAGCAGTGCCATGATGTCTATGACCTGAGCGAGGAAGGCAGTGGCCATTTTAGCACATTTAAAAATATATAATATACTGTTTTAATTTGAAAACCATAACAACACAATTTTTTTAACATATAGCTAAAAAAGATTCACGATTACATATCTGATTTAAGTTTTAAATAAGTGAGGCAGTCTTTAAACATTCTGCCATTTACTGAATGCATCATTTAAGACGTCTCGCCTCACAAGAAGTACAGTTCCTGCTCCTTGAAAAAAAACAAAAAGCTGCAGGATGGTGAGGAACTGGAAAAAACGACAGAGCAATTTGAACAGTAAGGAATGAAGAGAGATTTTCTCTTACTACATAAACATTATTTGTTGCCAAAGGCTTTAAAAAATGATACTAAACACCTGTTTATTATTATAAAAATTCTGACTTTCCCCTGCTTTGATGGTCTCCTTTGAAAATTAGATAGATCCTGGCTGCCACCTATATACTAGTATCACATTCACAAATTCTAAATTAATTGTGTAATTGTGTACAATACACACCAAAATGTGTATAAATATATTTTTATACACTTAAGACATTGCCTGGTTTTTACACTGTATTGCAAATGTGCACACTGTATAGTTACAGAAAAGCATTTTATAGCTCAAACTTATGACCCAAGTATTAGTGAGTTAAGTGACCATTTTAAACATCCCATGGAGTTTTCCCCTAATGAAGGTTTGATTTCATGGTGAAAAAAATGAGCGTTTTACCTTGTGGTCTTCTGTTGCATCAATATTCTCAATAGCCTTCAAGAAGAAAAAAAAAACACGTGAATTTAAAGAAGTGAAAATTCTAGTTGGCTCAAAAACAACTGACAGCACGAGCCAGCGTTGCTCCTCACCTTAAGCCATGCCTCTGAGATGGGCTTCTGAAAGCGAACGGCTGATTTGATGACATCTAAGACCAGCGACACGCAGTCCTGGCTGCTGCTGGCTGCAGGGTGGTGGGAAGATCTAGGGCCACAAGAGAGACAGGCTAGAGCAGGGATGTCTAGGCCTGCTCCTGGAGGCCCGGCGAGTCTGCGGGTTTTCATTCGGACTCAGCTCTCAACAAGCTAAACTAGCCAGTCAAACTGGACCAGCTGAACAGCTTCTCCCAGTACCTTGCGTGCTCCTGCTTGGGAGAGAGCTGGAAAACCTGCAGACACACCAGCCTCTCCGGGACCAGGCTTGGACACCTCTGGGTTAGACTCGATTGTGAGTTCAACCGAAACATTTCCTCTTAATCATTCTGTGTAATTCATGTAGTCCAGCACAAAGATTGTTATGAAAATCTCCCAGATAAATTGATGGTAACTGACTGGGCCAGTCTTTTTCCACAGAAAGAGATACTGTGGCTCTCAGATTGAGATTTCAGTCACTTAATGCCAACAGTTGTTTGCTATTTTCATACCAGCAAAAATAAAGCTCTATACTTAAACTGTTACAGACGTACTGAATATGCTCAATATATGCTTTTTCTCTTTCTATATAGAAAGTTAATGCTGGTTTATGCTCCTGCACAAGACAAGCACAGGGTATTGGTTAAGACCTTGCTCATAGTGGGTGCGCTCCCATTACAGCGACACAAATCACAGAGCTTTTTCAACCTACCCAGCTGTCCCTTTGCTCTTCAGTCGGTTCTGGGAGGCTTGCAGCACAGGGGGTAAGACACACGACTCGAGTTCCAGCTTCTTCCTGAGATCACAGATGACCTGCAAAGGTCAGGTTCAAGAACTCTGTCAGTGACACAGCTTCACATGGTGTTAACATCTCCAAACTCTGCCTTCAGCCCTCCAAAGTCCTTCAGGAATGTCAGCCCTGGACGTCTGCTTTTCAAGTCTCAGGACATGGTGTGGAGGTGGGGGCTGGATTCTAAATTCGTGGCTCACCTCATAAGCTTCAGCTCCTGACAAATTGTGCAGTATGAACTTCACAACCACGGGCAAGTCCTCTAGCTCCACCGCAGAAAGAGTGGTCATGACAGCCTGACGCACCTGAGGGGCCAGGTTGCTGTGTTAGTTTTAATTTAAAAGGTCTTTTCTGTTACAGCTTGCTTTGAAAACATCGAAGAGAGCTGTATGCTGTTGTTTAAAACATATACAGTATGATGCAACTGGAGGTTATACAGTACATATCTTACAAAAATACAGTTATAGCTGTTTACTGTGAAACTTTAAAAAAATAGTGCAGACGTATGCATATTTAATAGGTTCAGGTCAGAACTGGACTGAATGAGTTACATGAGGACCACATGGACTTAAGGTACTGACCACTAGTTTTTGCAATGCAGTACTCTACCTCAGCCAGCAGGGTGGGGCTCAAATTGAGACTGGAGAGAGCATCCAATATAGGCAGAGTCAACTGCGTGTTCTTCTGAAGCAGGGAACTGCACAAAGACACGACCAGGGAAATGGTTTTTGGATTTCCAATAAGGACACAATGCTGGTTTTGAACAAGTGAGTTCAAAGACCACTCACTTGAGCTCCCTGGCAATGTCGTTGTGTTGCGTGTCCTCAAGAATCTCGGGCAGGCTGCTGATGATGTCCCGCTGGATCTCCACTGGTGCCACAGCAACCAGCTGCATCAGCTTATAGGCCAAGTCCTGCAAAGGAGAATGAGGAAGGCAAAATGGGAGAGAACAAAAATGAAAACATCAAAATATTGGCAAGGGAAACTAACGTTTCCACTACTGCTTTTACAAAAGCAATTCGACATATATTCACCAAAGGCGACTGGATGCAGTATTGATGAGGAGTGACAAGCTCAGAAGTATAAAAGCCTAAACAAGAAAGGAGCCTTTTCACTTACTTTGCTGTCCATCACTCTGTCCAACCACTTGAACTGGTTGATTATAATGCGGGGAATATTCAACCCATCGTCTCCCACACTGCAGAGGAAAAGAGCTGGTGAGTCTTTACAGCCCAAACTAGATCATCATCATCATCATCATCAGTGGGTACACTTCTGAGAGGAGCAGGGTAATCAGAAGATATTACAAAATATCTACAATCCTTATGCCAGATTGTTTTTTTCTTACTTCAATAATGCATAACTGGTCTCTTAAGGAGTCCTCCTAGCTAGGCTCTGAAATGATGTTTAAAATGTGAAAACATACCACAAAGTAATACAAAGCTCTCTCAAATGTATGTCAGTTTCCTTCTTAGTGAGCAGTGTACAATAATAAATTCATAGCATAAACTGAGCTCAGCAGGATGACCAATGAGCAAAAATAAGTAATTCAATCAAATGTGCATGGACAGTCAAAGCCAGCAACTCAACGTGTGACAAACACCTTTATCACAGCAAGAAGAAGGACATTTCATCAAAAACTTACCCATCATACATGAACTCAGGCAGCTTCTCAAACAAGGTGTTTATGACAGATGGCTAGAAGAAATAAAAATATTTTAGCTCACCCTCTTCTGTTCCAAGCACAAAATGCAAATTTTACTTCCCAGTGTTGACATATAGCGAGTTAAGAGACAAACACTATCACTCTACATCTGCAGAATATGAATCCAGCCACCTGCAAAATCTTAATAATACACCAGTCATAGAAATAAAACAGAAGACAGTTCCACTGAAGCAGGTTACCTGGAAGTCTTCAAGACAGCTGAAAGACATCCTGGTCTATAGACTATAGAGGGGCCAAACGTCCTACTCCCATTTACAACTATTTTGTGTTCTAGGCCTAATAGGTGCATGAGCTACATTAGGGCTGCAGGTTTCCAGTCACAAAAGTTTCATAAATACCTGAAGCATCTCAATTCCCAGAAGCATCTTGATGAGACTCTCCTGGTATGAAGTGACAGCAGTGCTACAATGAAAACCAAAGAGCATGATTGCAGTGATCACCCAAATGCATATACATACAGTTTCACTAAATTCCTCTCTGAAGACAAAATGCTCCTTTCACAACGGCACTGAGACTCATCTAATCCCAGCTCGTGGAGACCCAGGTCACCATTACTCCTGCCGCAGACGCAGGTATCCGATTGTAGCAAGAGGAAAATTGTAGACTCATGTCATCTAAAGGCAAAGAAAACAGCAAGAGGAGGTCTTTTTCCACCAACATGTTTCATACTGTAAGGTCACAGCTGACAACAGGACAATCTGCACTTTTCTTTTCACCAGATCATTCAATACCGTTATCTTCCAGATTTCTCTTTCCAAATGTTGTGTGAACTGTTTTAAGTTAAAAAAAATATTGTCTCTGCCATCGATAATTTTCAGTTCATGCCTTTATTCAATATTAAGATACACATTTTCTGCTCCTCTGTGTATTTTGGTGATAAGAGCTAAAGATGGTGAGATTAAGACTAGAATGGCACATTCTACCCACCAGGACTGACAATTAGTCCACACAGTATTCCATCTTACACTGCCTTAAATAATGAAATACATGATTTTGGCAATAATAATAATAATAATAATAATAATAATAATAATAATAATTGCTTACACTTATATAGCGCTTTTCTGGACACACCACTCAAAGCGCTTTACAGGTAATGGGGACTCCCCTCCACCACCAGGTGGATGTGCAGCATCCACCTGGATGATGCGACGGCAGCCATAGCCAATAACTGGAGCTTGTTATTACCATAGGGAAAATTCAAAATAATTCAATTTCTAATTTTACTATTTAATTTATTAATCATATCAAATGTAATTAATTTGCTAAATTAATTTGCTAATATGAAACCTAATCAGTAAGTGCAGTTCTCTAGGGAATTGTGCTCCTGTATGAAATGGAAAGCCCTCTGAACACTTTTCATGCACAGTGAAAATGAAACATATTAAAGCACAGTGTTGAAAGAATCGTGTACAGCATCTGCTCTTAGTAATATTTGGGCTGGCCATTCAGTTCAGAGATGTCTGGATGGACGTTTCTGTGACACATTCTTGAGAGGCTGAGAGGAGGAGGCTGACCCTATTAGTTTAAATTGCAGTGTACAAACTGTGTACTTCACTCACCTGACACTGGGTTACCACTCACTCAGGGTCAAACACAAGTAGAGCATGCCTGCGTCAAAGGGCTTAAATTATGAAGAACAACAGGTATCACTGCCAATGACTGAAACAGTTCCATTCTTTTTTCATATGATTTCCAAAATAGAGCCTTGCCTCTCCTTCTTGAAACCTTGAAGCAATCTGAAAGGTTTCAAGAAGCAGGGCAGGTCTCTATAGCCTGTTCCGTGTAGTTCAAAAACATCCATTAAGAGAGACCTTAATCTTTGAGGTCGTGAGGAGTTAAGAGTACCAGCCCAATCAAGACTCGCACGGGTTACCTGGATTCCCCATCAGATGAGCGTGGGACACAGGGCAAAAGGCAGTTCTTGAACTTTTCCTGATCTTCAATGTGAGACTCCAGTCCAGTAATAAATTCTTTAATTACCTGCAACCAAATACACACTCATTACCAAGACTGAGCACCGCATAAAGAGTCAGAATGGGTAACGACTGAGTTCTAGGCTGTATACTCACATTGGGATAATGAGGATGTTTCCTCAGGCTCCGCTGAAGTCTCCTGTGGAACATCGCTTGATCCACAGCTATAAAACATGCCAGATCCACTTACACCACCAACCAATGCCCACATTCCTGCTGCTGTAACCAGGGCTGCAAGGCTTAAAATCTTCAAACATTTTAAAATATTTTAGCAAACATTTTTTTTCCAATTACTTGTGTATTAAACCATTTAGATCAGGTATTCCCAGTCCATTCCTGTAGGCCCACACACCTGCTGGTTTTCATTCTGGCTGAGCTTAATTACTTAATCCAACGCTTATTTGAACTTATAGGTTTCTTGATTGAAACATCTGCAAGTTTATTTTTGGACTCAGAAGGCTGGGATTGTATGCTCTTTATGACTAACATGTACTAATTCTGCTGATGAACCTAACACTACTTTAAAACACAAAAATAAACGGGAAGGAAAGCATACCAGGAAACAGAGCCCACTTACTGATTTCGTTGGGCGTGCGGCCCTGTCTCAAAGCAATACCTGCCCCCCTCACCAGCTGGGCAAACACAGACTCCCCCGCGTCATCGTGCTGCGCTGTGGGCTTCAGGCTGCGCGTCCCATCACGACTCTTCTTGCTCTCTGCCGGGGGATATACCAGGGCTTGACAAGGACCCCAAAAAATTGACGCGCAGTACTCGGGAGGGGTGGGGGCAGGTGTTGAAAAATCATGTTTTTTTAATTCATCTCCACTTACTGCACCTTTGTTCATTACAGGTGTTAAGCTTCCTTATACATTACTGAGAGTGAGGATAATTCGAATTTCATTTAGGTTTACAGAATCTGAAACGTGTTTTTAAAAAAACCAAACATGTCCAAGAAGGAAAGAAAAACTGTACTGAAATAACATGTTTTTTTAATGTTTCCCATGGATTGTGTTAGCCATGCAGGTCTCTCAGCTTTGTGTATTTTATTACTGTTTTTTTGGAACCCTACTTCCAAATTCAAAGTTACATAAGAAAGACAACAAATGAGAGGAGGCCATTCAGGCTATTTAACCCATTCAGCAGCCAACTGATCAATCGATCTCATCTAGCAGTTTCTTGGAGGACGTCGGGGAATTGGCTTTAACCACCTGGCTGGGGGATTTGTTCCACATTTTAGCTGTACAGTAGCTGTAGTCCTGCTATCACAGGGAAGGGCGGTGACGTCACCAGCTCTGGTAAGCCGGCTCTTACACAGTACCTGTCGGCCGTATGCGTTACAATATCATCATGTCTGCTGCTGACTAGCTCTATTATCAGGGGACTGCCATATTGAAGGACAAAAGGTCTGATTAATTACACCGAGGAATACTTTTTTTTTAATTTAGCAAAAACTTGCATTTTGTATTTCTGTCTTAATGTGGCAAAAAATAAAATTATGACAGAAACCAAACCACTTCAGCAATTTCACCGATGACTGGGCTTAGGATGAAAGCAGGTTTGGCAGATCCTAGCCGTGGATTTTACTATCTCACTCTTATGATTCTGGATTATTTTATCTCAAGAAACTGAGCTGCAGGTGATATAAGGCAGGTGTTTGTGTGGGTAGGAAGGTTGGGGGCAGGACAGGAGGCAGAGAAGTATTGTTCCAAAACAAAAAGCAATCAGGGTTGTGCAGTCCTGGTACTGGAGGTCCCGGGAGGATTAACTCTAAATGGGTGACAGAATATCAGTTTTTCTAACTGCGCTACTACTGCTGTATCGAAAAAACACAGAAATATCTACAAAGCGAAATGGATATACAAATGGGAATTATTAAGAACTGACATGTCTACTCTGTGCATTTAAAGTTTAGAAAAACGAACGTATTCCGAATTCGTTTGAAAGCAATGTCTTCCTAGAGCAGGCTAAACAAAGTTTAATAAACGCATAATTCTGCATTTCTGGCATCATCAATGGATTACAGAGTAGTTTTTTTTTACTTACTAGACGTGACGGAGGCGTCGCTTTCAATTTTATCCAAAGAGGAACGCCTCTTCTTTCGCATCATTTTGATCAAACCACTGGTCCTGCCTTAGCGGTGTGTATCTGTAAAAATAAAAAAAATAGTCCCACAATTGTAACCTCAGGAACTATTCGTGTTACTTATTTGCCCTCGGTGACATTCCAAAACATATGAGGGAATTAAACACATTAAGTCATAAACATAAAAATACAAGGACAACATCCATAGTTTTTATTTGGTAAACAGCAGCTGAAGACTGCGTCAGTAAGTCAAGATTTACAGTTGCAATTCCTTTATTTTCTACTACGATTTCGTGCAGACTAGCTAATTTGAACGATACATTTACATAACCATTCAACGACAGAAAATACTCAGACCCACCAGAAAAACAGACTCGCTGAAATCCCCCTCAACCAACAGGCTGTAATTCAGAAAGTTACTTTCCCGCGCCAGTGTTTGGCAGCGGGTTAGGGATTGTCGTCAAATTCAAGGATGTATACGTCAGCGAAAGCCGGAGTACATTAATGGGGTGAACTGATGCAGTACAGTCTCAGCGAAAACTGTACATGTACATTAAACCAACGACATAGCTGCCAGCAAATAACAGTTTTTTGGATAGCTGTTGCATTGTCTTAGCTATTTTGTTTTGGTTTGTTTTTTATTGGCAAAACGTGCTGTAGTCGGAATTATTTCCTAATTTACAGCCCACATTTTAATTCGACCCTAATTGAAAGGGCATCTGATCTGATGTTCGGGACTATTTCCGTGTTGTTCCAGTCCCGGCCATTGGGTGGCGCTGTAGTTTACGCCTGTTCCTTCCTGTTCTGTTGACCGCTCTTTCTCAGCAACTCATCAGTGCTCTATCTACTCTTCGGTGCTCTATGGTCTCTCGCCCTGTGTAGCTCCCGACTTCCTGGTTTCGAAACGAATCATGGCTGCTTGTACCAACAAGAGCTGATGCAGTTTAGGTGTAGGGTTTTCGCCTTTGATTAAATCGCCGTACAACGAAGAAGGGAATCCGGTCATTTCGAAAGCTGCCCCTGAACTGAATGACTGAAGGCGTAGGTTGCATAAACTTCTCTGTTTGGATTGCTTTTATATTGAAGTTATTTAATCTCATCTTTCCGCTACTGTAGTAGAGCGTTTCGTTCATCTCCAATAACTATCGACATTTGCACATCCTGTGCGTCTGTTCGTTACAGGTATTAGACTTCCTTATACATTAAAGAAAGTGAGGATAATTAGAATTTAATATAGGTTTTTATAATGTGAAACGAGTTTTGAAAAAAAAAGCATGCCTTTGAGGAAAAGAAAAATGTTTTGTTATAATTTTAATGTGCTGCCCGTGTTACAGTAACTATCATCACCGCTAGAGGGAATTAATGTGTGCTATTATTATTAATATTACGTATATTACGCTTCGTATGTATAGTTTTTTAATCGTTTTTAACTCACCATTGGTTTGCCACAAAAGAAGGAATTCGGTGGATGATTGTCTGAACAATTCTCTGGAACCAATAGGGAAAATGACAGTGTTTTCTAATGCGTGAAAATGTTGAAATTTCCTAATGTGTAATGCGTTTAGCTATCTTAGATCGCAGCAAAATCTCTCTTTTTTTAACTAAAGAAAGTATGGGAGTGCTTCTTAAGAATACGAACTGACAAAAGTACTTTTCCAGATTGGTTTCTGGAAAATCGCAGCTATGCTGTAATCCTTTGACTGATCGTTTCAGAGGTGGAGTAAACCTGCAAAAAATATATTTATTAAATAAGGAAGGGTGTCATTCTGCGAAACAGTTCCCGCCTTTGAACCGGTGGTTGGACCCTGTTGGGGTCACGTCCTCTCTGTCTCTGCAGCTACAATGGCAGAGCCTGAGCTGCTCCTGGACTCCAACATCCGCCTGTGGGTGGTGCTGCCCATCGTCTTCATCACCTTTTTCGTGGGTGTGATCCGCCACTATGTGTCCATCCTCCTGCAGAGTGACAAAAAGCTCACACTGGAGCAAGTCTCCGACAGGTATTTCTGCCTTGATGTCCCTCACTGCCTCTCTGATCCGGTCTCTGGCTATGCCAGTCCGGAATAGGGTTGGCACGCCTTTGGGATTTATTGATTTTCGTGATGGAGGCTTTCTCTTGCACCTGTTGGAAACAAAGCTTGGGGAGAAAGAGCCACTTGCGATTAAAGGAGGGCACGATGGTGGCAGGGTTAAAAAAGTAACAAAAAAAGGAAGTTTACAAAATTAGGGAGGCCCATCTAGCCCATTTAATACGTAGCAGTCGAGGTGAACCAAGGATTTCAACTGTATGTTCAACTGGATATTGATTTCAACTGTATGGCTGGGTAGTTCCGTATTCCCCCAGCCAAGATTGTCCTTTGGACATTGGGAGTCGAACCCTGACCACCTGGTGAAAACCTAACAGCTACACTATATGGGAGTACCGCAGTTTTCCTGGAAAAGGTTCCTGGAAATGTCAGACATTTGTCACCAACTACTAATGCTCATTCTGGTTCCTGAAGTAGGATTCAGTTGAGCCGCCCCCACAACATGAATTGCCAAACTGTATTTTGTTAACATCTGGATTTTAGGTTTCTATCTCAAAATGGTCAAAGTGTGAATTCCTGTTAATGAAGATACAGCACAAGTTTCCTTAAGTGCACCAGACTCTGTAGAAAAACACGGTATATGCTTGCTATTTTTTAGACTAAAAAACCTCTGAAATTCCTAATTCAAAACTGGAAAAAAGTTTGATGCACTCTTATTTCGCCAGGATTCTGTAATCCTGGAACCCAATAATTAAATGATCTATAAAGTCGGGATGATTGCTTGTTTAAGAAGCTTTTGAGGGTCAAGATGCGCATTGATGGGTTGTTGTGATTTTCACCGATTCTCACATTTGTTTTTTTAACCCTTCAGTCAGGTATTGATAAGAAGTCGAATTCTAAGAGAAAATGGAAAATACATCCCAAAACAGGTATGTGCATTTTAATGTTTGATGTCTTTACACAGTAAAATATGTATTACTGTGATACACAGACGTGTGTTGATTAAAAACATCTTTAATACACTGCATAGAAAGCTTTGCACCGCATTCCTTCTAACCATTTGGGCTAAATCATTATATACATTTGCTGACAAAACTGCCTATAAAATCCTCTTTATCTTGTTTTATTTTAGTCCTTTTTAATGAGAAAGTTTTTCTTCAATAACCAAGAAGATGGATTTTTTAAAAAGACTAAAAGAAAGGTTGTTCCACCTTCTCCTATGACAGGTAAGGCATTCTAATAATACTAAAATAAAAGGTTTATTTTTTAATATATATGGTAATAAAAAGAGCATATAATAACATAAAATAAGGGTATAATTTTATGCTATGACTGAATTTGATTACAAAGTAGTAATATGGCCCAAACTTAGAAGAAGCAAGTATTTATTAACACAAATTAACACAACATAACAAGTTCCACGTATTTACGTTTAGTTTGAGTTCAAGAGTCCTGTCTTCTATAAACACAGAAGACCAAAAAGTCCCTCCTTATAATCTAAATAAAGCAAAACACCTTGATTCTCCATTCTGGGAATTCCAGATTAAACTGACTGAAAAGATTCTTCCATTGCAAGTATGAAAACGCTAAATATGGGCTTCTTTCCTTTCAGATCCCAGTATGTTAACAGACATGATGAAGGGCAATGTGACCAATGTGCTTCCTATGATCCTCATTGGAGGCTGGATCAACTGGACCTTTTCCGGGTTTGTCACCAGTGAGTTATAGAGGGCGTCCTTGGGTCTGTCCAGTTCATAAGCAGATCCTCGTCTTTCAATTCCTGCCATTCTTATGTTTTGGGAAGACGTAGCTCAGTGCTGCTGCCTACAGCTGCCAATGATTGCATCTGGTTATCTTTGGTTGTGGAGTTGGGTGATGTTAGGAAGTTTCTCCTCTGCTCTTGAGCTGCTAGAGGAGCTGCATGAAGAGAAACAAATACAATATTGGAGAGACGGCTTCTTAAGGAAGTTCTGTTAGTATTTTTGATATTACTTTGTAAAAATGCTTATTTTTAATGGAAAGACTGGAACACCATATTGCCTAAGCAATGTTCCAGCACACATTTGTTTTAATTTTATATAACAATGTGGCACTTTTTAAAAGCATTACCTGATTATGATATCTCCAGAGTTTTTGCTGCTAGCTGCTCCTTAAGATGTTGTTTTTACAGTAACAAACCTCCATTGCATAAATTATAGGTGACTTCATTGTTAGATTGAATTCAGGTGTCTCCACTGTTACTTCTCATGTTCTGTGTCACATCCTTGGTTACAGCGATTTTTAAGTGTGTGGTGGTTTTTAGCTCACAAAATTGCACTTATTCCACTAACCTCACTGCTCACTCCTCCAACTTGTAGAGACATATTAGAAGGCTACAACGCATACAGTTTTTTGCATCTCAGTGTTTCAAACCTGGACTCTTCTCTGCCCACACAGCTAAGGTGCCATTTCCTCTCACTCTCCGGTTCAAACCGATGCTCCAGCAGGGGATTGAGCTCCTCTCTCTCGACGCCTCCTGGTCAGTGCTCCGTTTTTTTTCTCTCTCGCAATAAGTGTGCGCGCGTGCTCACTGTTGTACGTGATTCCTCAGTCCATGGATGCTTTCCTTTGATGTTTTGTGCCGTCTCTGCATCTGCATTTACATGCCTGGACCCTTTCAGGAATTGTAGACTCTGTGTTCCTGGGCTTGCCTGCATGGTCTTGGCAACTGCTTGGGCTGAATAGAAAATGCGTCGTCTCTTGTGTCTGTCTGTGGTGGCCTGTAACTGCTCATCTGAACATATTTCCTCAACACAGTGAAGACGTTTGGGTAGGATGAAACTCCCCTGAAGCAGATGCCTATGAGCCTTGTGCAGCTGGTATAATAGTGCTGCCAATAGCAATCACCATGCTGTAAACAGCCAAATAAATGTTTAACAAGGCATAGTTAAGGTCATAGTTAAGGTTTTGTTTTGTTCCCAAGCAACAGAGCAATGAAGAAAGTTTGGTGGGGTAGTCTGTGTATGATATTCATGCCACTCTACAGATATCTCGGCCCCCCGTAGGAGATGTAAGTGCAGCCTCTGTGTATCTGTATCCCTACGCGGATGAATTTCAATAACCCCTCCCCTTGTTTGTATGTTTAGGGTGAGCTCAGCATCGTGGTATTTCCTGAACGTGTTCGGCCTGCGCAGCATGTACTCCCTTATCTTGGGACAAGACAATGGTAAAGTACACAGTGTTCCTGAATATCATTCTGTGCAGTCCCCCCTTACTTTCCAACTTTGCTTGCGTGCTAGTGTGCCTCCTTCAATGCATATGGCTTCTGTTAAGTAGCTCGACCGTGAGTGAGGATAAGGCCGTGAACCAAGAAAAAAAGAAATGCAAAAAGTAAAAAAAGAAATAAACCTTTGTGCTGTAAATGTAGAGTCTTCACAAAACCACTCAGATAGCTGGGCACGAAGAACTGTGTGCCTTCCTTCCCAAACGAAAACCACTTCTTTTACATCACTCTTCTGAACGTCAGGCTGAAGACAAAACTGTCTAAAAATAGATCGGGGCCAGTCCTGTTTGAGCAAAGATGTCTTTGGGATGGCAGCCCTCCAGTTAAACACAGGCCAGGTTGTTTCTGTTGTTGTTAACAGCAACAGGTATCTACCCTGGCTTAACAGTGTTTGAGAATGTAGTGGTGTACATCCATGGGAACGTCTTTCACCGTCACATCCCCTGAGCCCGCAGAAAACCACTGGTAATTGAAGAACAAGCAAATCTCCTTAGAAAAGTCCAGTTTAATTTGCCTCTGGTGCCTCCCGGGTAAGGGTTCAGGTTGTCGTGTGTGCCATGTTTGAAGCATATCTGTCCCAAAACTCCCAGCTTTTATGACGATGTTGTGCTGTAGCATTGTACGGATAATTACATGAGGAAGTACAAGTGATGGTCCTGATTCCAGCCTTCAAATTGATTTGTCCCTCATCAAGAGCTCTTCTTCATGAGGACTGTTTTCCTTAATGCCATCGTACACACTCCTACCTTTGTTGGGAGTAGACTGTATTGAGGTTCCCACTTTGTTTTTTTGCATTTTTATCCTCTTCTACACAGCAACCTTAGATCACCACCCACCATGCTAATTTTTAAATGAAAGGATTAGGATATATATTTTTATTTTGTCCTGTCAAAAATAACGGACATGAAATCTCTTGCCAGTACTTAACTTTTCATATTAAAATCTTGATTTTAAAAAGTTTCTAAAATTCTGTTTATTGCGGTCAAGAGTCTGTCAAAGACCGTGGTCAAAACAAATTGTTCCACGGTTTTCCCTTCAAATGTTCAAGTTTTTTTTAAGGATTGTTATAAGCAAGATGAACTTTAAAACACCAAATTATATGCAAGGATTATTAATGCTGCTTGAAAACTCCTGAAAAAAAGCATAACGCATAAGCATAAATTGTATAGGAAAAAGAAGCTCAAACAAAACATTTATTAATTTTACTGAATAGGAATCTCTTGCTCTAACTAGATTCAGTTTTTCCACAAATAAGTGGGTTTTTTTCCTTCCCAATTCCACCTTGAACTACATAATGTTTTTCCCACTCCCAATTTTGCTTACCGAAGCCCATCTGATCCCACGTCCACTGCAGGGCGGTACTTTTACTCCATGCTGACCTGAGTCATAGAGTTTGGTCCATCGTAGGTTTAATAATCATGACGGTGTCTCGGTACGCCATCTGGTGCTAAAAAACGAATCAAACAGCTTTCCCCAGCAAGCCAAAGCATTAGAGTAAAGATTGCAGTTGACAAATGTACCTGAACTGGGTGTGAATCTACAGGTGCCGATCAGTCCAGAATTATGCAAGAACAGATGAGCGGAGCTGCCATGGCCATGCCTGCAGACACCAACAAGGCGTTTAAGGTACGAATGACTGAATGACTTGGATGTGTATCCTTGCCATAGTTACCCAGCACACACAACGCTCTTGACTTCAGCGACTATTGACCATTCGCCATGGCAAGATGTTCATAGTCAGCTTTTCAACAAAAAATGTATAGGAAAAATAGAGACGGACAACGTCTAGCTACAAGTAACAAGCGTTATTATAGTGCTTTGGAATATGTTACAGATCTGGGAGCCCATGACAGCAGGCCAGAACTTAAAATGTCCATGCCATGTCTTATTATAGTGAGATTACATCAGCAGGTTTGTTGCACTGCGCTCTTGAAGATAAGCGAATAAACAACTATTAGTTCTGTGTTTTATCAAATTGTTTTCAGGTGCCCTCCCTAGAACACAGAGATCATTATAAAAACGATGTTATAATAATAATAATAATTGCTTACACTTATATAGCACTTTTCTGGACACTCCACTCAAAGCGCTTTACAGGTAATGGGGACTCCCCTCTACCACCACCAATGTGCAGCATCCACCTGGATGATGCAACGGCAGCCATAGTGCGCCAGAACGCTCACCACACATCAGCTATCAGTGAGGAGGAGAGCAGAGTAATGAAGCCAATTCACAGAGGGGGATTATTAGGAGGCCATGTTTGGTAAGGGCCAATGGGAAATTTGGCCAGGATGCCGGGGTTACACCCCTACTCTTTTCGAGAAACGCCCTGGGATTTTTTAATGACCACAGAGAGTCAGGACCTCGGTTTTACGTCTCATCCGAAGGACGGCGCCTGTTTACAGTATAGTGTCCCCGTCACTACACTGGGGCATTAGTACTCACATGAGCCGCAGGGTTAGCGCCCCCTGCTGGCCCCACTAACACCTCTTCCTCTTCCTTGTTTTGAGAACAAGATATATTGTCTTGTTCTCAAAACATTAAGCATAACATATGTGAGTCAGACACTAACAAAATTCTGCAGAGAGAACTTTACATTCCCTAGGCGTGATTAGGGAGAGAAATGGTCCCGGCTGCTTCATTATTTATTAGAATGGGATACAGAGAACCCCTCTTTGTTGACCCCAGAGCACATTGTAGCTGCAAACATTAAATTTAAAAGCCCTCCCACACTGTTGGCAAAGAGAACGGCTATCTGGTTTGTCTTCAAACATGAAATAAGGAAAGATAAAAGCAGATAACTTCTTTAGGAACTGTTTTCATGAGTAGATTATATCATATAAAACAGGTTAAATGAATGATACCAGAAACCAGAAAAAGAGCCCGTAATCTGAAAACACTTGTATTGGTCATTGCCACTCCAGTCAGAGGGTCAGCGCAGCTCATTACCAGCTGTGAGCTACCAGACATCCTGGATATCTACTCAAGTAGATGTCTGAAGGAGGCCAGGTCATTCTCAAGGACCCCAGTCATCCCAGTCACAAACGGTTTTCCCTCCTACTTTCCGGTAAACGGTACCAAAGCATTCGGTCCAAGTCCAACAGACTACGGAACAGCTTCTACCTCCAGGCAATAAGACTGCTAAACAGCCAACCTGCAGCTCCTATAGCAAGTCACCTGTAATGGCTACATGGACACACAGTTTTCACTGCATTCAGCATAACCACACTACTTGTATATATTGCATACACCACGGACACATACTGTAGCAGCTCTACTCATATTGAGTTTTATTCAATTTCTATTACATCTATTATTATGTAACCTTATTTTTCATAACCTCAATTTTGTGATTTTTGTGATTTCTGTGATTCTTGTGATTTTTGTGAGCTCGCAGAAAAGACATTGCATTGCCAGCGACTACTGCTGCACGCTGTATTGTTGTGCATTTGATAAATCAACTTTGATTTGATTTATTTGATTTCTTGTTATCCAGGCTGAGTGGGAAGCCCTGGAGCTGACTGACCACCAGTGGGCTCTAGAGAGTGTGGAGGAGGAGCTGATGAGCAAAGACCTGGATCTGGATGGAATGTTCAGCAGCGAATTGCCCACTGGCATCTTCTGATTGGCCAGAGCATGTAGTACTGACACAGTGCTGCAGATTTCAACAGCAGCTGGATGGGGAGAGGATCAGAGCAAGAGCTGCATGAAGAAATGACCAGGTTTTTCTCGGTTGAACATTGTTGATTAGGAAGTCAAAAAAACAGCTGCCTACATTTGTATTGATTGCTCTTTCTGTGGATGTCCAGTTCAGGAGAGGAAACCCTAATTCTTCGAGGTTTGCTGCGAAATGCTTCATCAAACAAGCTCATATGTTTGTATAACTGCGATTTTGATTTTACCCTCCCTCAGCGAGGTGCAGTCAGTGGAAATCAAAGCTGCTGTACCATGGTAGACTCCTGCATTATCCCTGTTCAGGATGGTTTAGCCATCTCTGAAAAGGTACTACCAGGAATTGAATACTGGTTCGCGCAGCTCCTGGCATAGGGATTGTACATCACAATGCTTTACAAGAATTACTTGGCTCTGCCTCAGTTTCAGCTCGTTTTATTTTTGTGCTGCCTCTTCATGGTGTTAGTGTTCTGGTTTCTGTCTCTACCCTTCTGCACCCCTCCCCCTCAACACTAATCCCGTCTTTGAGTTGAAAGCAAGGCTGGCTGGCTGACACAGCTACATAATTCTGACTCTTTAACATGTACATATTCAAATGTGTAGAATTCAACCATTGATGTTTAGTGTAGTGTATTTTTTTATATTTATTTTCCAAGCCATATTTCGTGTAACATTCCCTTCTGTTTTGTAAAGAGACGGTTTTGACTAGAGTTGTTTTTTGTGGTTTATTTCTCCTCTCATCGTAGTCTTGTATATTGTTAGCATTAGGGTAGTAATGTAAGTTGATTCTTTGTCCAAAATGGCTGACCATCTGAGGTTTCTGTTGTCATGGTGATGGGGATCAGTATATAAATACTGGTAGTAATAATATTGTACCCCCAGACTTTGAGAGATGGAGTTAAGTAATTTACTGGCAGTTTTTACATTGTTATCAAGTGCATTTATGATATATAAAAATCTATGATACACTGTGATAATCTGAAATGGTCAAATAGTTCAGTATGTAGAAACCTTGTGGGATTGGCATTTGCTTGTAGATGTTCTGATTTTCCTGAAAATACTGTCCTGTATGCAAGACAAAAATGTCCATTTAAATCAAGGGGGCTTTACTCCAGTCCTGTAAGGGGCAAACCAAAAGGTTTTAAAACATCTTGCTAAAGGACGTTAAAAAATCAACAGATGAGGGCTTTTGAAGTGTTTAATTCAGGCAAAGTGAATGAGTAGCTCAGATAAGCAGGAATGCTAACATCTGGAATGAAAACTTGTAGACACTACATGTGGTCTTCAAATACTAAAGCCGTACAACATTTTCAATAGTTTTTGAAAGTGTTAAGTAGAGAGTTTCCACTTGTAGTTGTAAAGCTCCCAAATAAGGCTAGGAATACAGGCATTTTGGTTATTTGGTGTACTCTGCTGTTTTATTACACTTATGTCAGCATGTGTGAAATAGTGTGTGTGACCAGCACGTGTGTGGTCTGGAGCACTTGATGGAAACTGTTTGGCACTTAGACACAGCTATTGTGATGGCAACTCAAATCTATAAATTATCTTAAAGCTGGTTTCTCAGGTTGCTGTGGGTGTTTAAAAAGGGGACTGTAATAGGGTTTGTGACACAACATGCCGTGACAAGTTAAAGTTGGATTACTACAACTCTGCTCAGATGTTTGATTCCATATTGTTTAATGTGAGGTGCTTCAGAAGTAGTTGTTTCAGATGTTCTGATATTATCTTGGTCTTTAAATTAATATCCCTGAAGAGATAATGACACTACCAGAAAAAAGTGATCCTCATTCCTCCATTACGATGCAACTAGTAATAATTTACAGCTATTCAGGTAATTTGGAACAAATGCTTACTTTAATTTTCCTGTCTTGAGTCTGTCAAAATCAATGATTGTGGCAATTTATTTTTTCATATGCAACGGTCTCATGAATGCTAGCAGATTTATCACACAGTTCAAAATGCAAATGTTTGTAACAAAATAAATGATTAAAATTATATACCACTACAGCTCATTTTTATTTAAAATCTAAGAAGTTGACTTTTTTATTTTATTTTCAACAGCAGCATTTCAAGAGAAACAGTCTTAACCAGGTCTTGACGTTTATTGATGAATTAAGCCTTTTAATTTCACATCACAGTCTTTGCTCACAATGAGTCAGTTATCGACTCAGTAAGTCAGCGCCTGAAATGAAGGTGGTGTCAGATGCTTTGATTTGTACTCTCCGGTTTAGCTAGGGAATGGAAATGCCTATGAGGAGAGACTGGGGTATTCAGTGTGCCTAGCATGGCTCAATGTTAGCACCCTACAGATAAAGAGTGCACTCTGAGCATGACTGGAGACAGGAAGTTATTGTGCTGACATCACTAACGAACTTGGCATTGCACAGTGTTAGCAGCAAACTCTAAAGAAGACACAAAAATTCAGAGAGTGCATGGAGCACCAGGAAGGAAAGTCCAGGGTACACAACTGTGTCCAATGACTGGTAGCTGACATTATGCCCTCCAAGACAAGAACACTCAATTCCACACAGATCCTGCTATGCTATGAACCCAGATTGAAACTCTTCTGGCCTCAGGTGGCTGGATGTCTGTCTAAACCTAACCAGCAACAAGAATTACAGCATTATTGCACTTGTTCAGGAGAGGAAAACTTTGCCTTAGGAAAGTATTTGTAACCTAATCAACAATGTTTGATATTGAGGCCAGGCTGTTACTGACATTCCTGGGGATGACACCTGATATTGACACTGGATTTTTACAATTATGGGGATTGTGCTTGTTCACTGATAATAAAATTATAATTACCGTCTTCTGTGTTTTATTGGCTGATTTAATTATATTTTTATCATAATGTATAATAAGATGTGAATTATATTTTTAATATTTAATATAACTGCATATTCAAGACAATACTGTGTGAAGTAGTTTAATAATCTGAGGGGTAATGTAATTTTTGAGAAACCACTGCTCTTAATTCAAATCAGTGATCCACATTCTGGGATAGTAAAACGAGTTAAATTTGCAGATGCTACCGAATTAGGATTAGCAAACACTAGAAGTAGCAAAAACATTCACGAATATGTACATGAAATTCAAGATTGAGCAAAAACTTGGCAGATTATGTTTAAAGTAGACAAGTGCAGGGTTTTGCATGCAGGGAAAACATAAAAACATGCGCTATAAATACAAAATGGGAAAGACGCTACTTATGAAAAAGACTTAAAACGATTATGTTGACATATAACAAATTATTTCAATTTATATCTCCTAGAAAACATGTGATAGCAATTAAAAAGGCAAAAAATGTTAGGATATATACAGCAGGGAATTTGAATCAAGGGACAGGGAATTAAAATTGTATAACACTAGTAAGGTCTCATTTAGAATATTGTCTACAATTTTGGTCACGCAAGAGAAACGCAAACATTCTGGTTGCGCAAATATTCTGGTGCTTAAAGGAACTTCATCCTACACTGACAGGATGTATGAACTGAACCTTTTTATTCTTAAATAGAGAAGACAACAAGAGCATCTGATAGAAGTATTCAAAATTAAGTGCACTGCAAATTTCTCCAAAACGCAGAGAAAAATGAACCAGAAGGCACAAGTCGAAACCGTATGGAACTGTATTTTAAAACAGCACTTGGTTACACTAAGACATGTGGGAGTGTGGATCAAGTTGCCCAGCCAACTTGTTGAAGCAGATAGCCTGGCTTCTTTCAAGACAGCTGGTTGAGATCTCCAGATCAATTAACTACTATCAAATCAGCTTGATGATTCAACTGACTCCTCTTGTTTTGTAACCTTTTATGTTTTTGTCCTAAATGGTTTTTGAGAAGTATATACAGGTAAATGTTAAATGCATATATCGGTGTCAACTATTGAATATAAAACTGTTTTTTAAACTTCGGTTTTGGTGTCCTAAATTACCTGTCCTCCATATCTATATTAACATTGAGTAGTCCAATGAATAGGCTAGAGATTCATCCTTGAAGTCATGGGAAAGAGTGTAAGAACATTCAGTGAATGCTGAAGAATATTTAAATCGCAGTTTGCACGATTTCATTGATATATATGAATTATGCATAATGTTATAATCATTTTGTTAGTTTCACATTCAAGAAAGCATAACTGTTTTTTAAGAGATTTCCTTACATATTGAATCAAACTAGCCAGTCGCGGCTTCGACTTTAAATAAACCCTTACAGGTGTTCATTTTAAAATATTTCAATGTAGGTGTACACAGTGTAATCTAAACAACGTGTATTAACGAAGCTCCCAACCGGGGTCAGCACCAAAACCTCCCATTGGCGTGCTTCTGCAATGGGATTGAGGTCATGACCCAAGGGAGTCGCGCTGCGCGTGCACGTTTCGTCCGCCCGCGGTGAAGAGGGGGTGCGCGCACCGCTCTCGGACGCGAGTTTTTTTTTCCGTGACTCAAAATTCCAGTTGAGGCGCGCGCGCTCCCGCGGCCCCGAGTCAGATACTGAACGATGGCTGAGGGAGGAGGACCCGAATCGGGTAGCGGGACTGAACCCGATCCGGAGCCGGTACCTGCTCAGATACCCTTACCTTCACCCGACAGCCAGAAGCAAAGCCTAGGAGCTCTGCTCAAAACCCCCCTCCGCAAGGGGGACGAATGGTGAGTGAGTGGCCGGACCGCGAGCTGAGCTTTGCAGGCCTGTGTGAGGAACCGTAGCCGGGGAGACGCCGGGTGCGGGAGGCAGGAAGAAGCGTGGTTCGCTGGGTCTGGTGGGGATCTGAGAGCACCTGTTGCTGATCCGACACCCGACGGTTTCGTTACCTCCAGGCGATCCGCGATTTTGAGCTACACTGTAGGGAACGCCGGCCCCTCTTCCTGGCAGCGTGAGGCACAAGCGTGACACGAAGGGTGGAGGGGAAGTAGGAAAGTGCGGGGATGACTAGGCCGCTGTGCGTAAATCAGGAAGAGCACGGGAAGCCGCGGTTGATGGCAGTACCCTGGTTCGCCCTAGGACGGGACGCCGGAAAGGCATTACAGAGAGCTTATTGCTTTGTCATGAAGGCTGGGTGGCACCCAGCTACTCCTTTGGCACTGTCCGCAGAAAGCGTGAGGGTAAGAGTGCCGGCAGCGGCTACCGCCGGACGAGGACCTACCGGCTTCCTCGCTGGTGCTTTGAGTAGCAAGTTTAACCCACCACGTAAATGAGAGGCGCCGCAGCGAAAACACGGAGATCGAGATCATCCTATGCGTTTACGTCGCGACCGAGCCTGATCTTTTAAGTTGGCGTCTGCGCTTCTGTGTGATTGTTTTCAGGCGTTTCAGCCCTGCGAGAGACCACGACCCAGGTCGCTGTTATCGGCTGTTGCAGGGAACTTGACTGGGTAGTAGCCCTGTGCTGATTCAGTTGTCAGAGCTCGTTGTATTAAACGGCGATGGTCATCCTCACTATCGAGGGTGACCCAGAAAAACGTCCTGCAGGGTTGATGTGCTTTTGTTAAGCAAAGTACGGCACATAATATTTAGCATAGCGAATCTCAATCTAATGAAATGAAACTAGATTATTTGTTTTGGTTGACTGTATACTTATGGGTAAACATGCAAGAGTCCCTGTGTTAAGTCAAGCTAACAAGCTTATGATCAGCAACTTCCTTAATTCAGATACGATTAGCACATCCTATCGGTTGCTATATTGACCAGTGTGACATTAGATTAAAATACATTGTTGTTTTCCATTTGTTGCATAACTTGGAATTTTATTTGTTCTGGTCTTGACATGCACTGAGATTGCCGTAGAATTTTTGTCTCCGCAGATTTAGGTTAAACAACGTACTTCAGTCGGTTTAGAAAATGAAAGATTTCTTTAGCATAAGTGGTTTCTCTAATGTGACTTGCCTCATGCCCAACATACAGCAATAAAGTGCCGTTTTCTTCTCATGATAATAGAGTACTTTAACAATTGGAACCTCTGTAATGAACTTTTTTATAGTGTAGTTGGTTAGAGACCTTTCCTCTGTCATCATTTAAAAAAAATCTCTGGTTTCTGGCTTTTTAATAAGAAATATACTTTTCAAAAAGCTTGTCTTGCACAATTGTAGTCATAGAATGACTTGTGTTTTGAATGCAGTAATGGTGTCTAGGTTGGAGTGTTCATTGGCAAACCTGACTTAAACCTTGATCTCGTAAGCTATTGATCATGTTTTCCTTTAAACGTGACTTGAATAGTCTTTGTGGAGACTGTTAATGAACATATAAAGGATCAGGTTATATTGTAAGTATTATTTTTAAAGGTTAATTTAAGTAATTCCCATTAAACTAAGGTATATATTGTATTTTCTCTGTGATCGAAAATTAAAGTTACCATAAAATGGTCTATAGATCGACCTCTTTGTGTGTGACAGCAGTTGTAGTTTTGTATTGAATTTAGCTCACTGGAAAAGCAGAATTATTGTCTTGTCCTGGCATAATGTTCTTGAGATCAGTGTTGTGTCCCCCCTCGGCCAAGGGAAGGATATGTATCTGTAAGGATAAATATAGAAGAAAATAAAATCTACTGCCTGTGATCCCCTTTGAGCAATTGTGAAAATTATTTTCCAGCCCAGAATAAACAAAAACGAATGTGCATAAAAGGGTACAGTTGCCTTCTGAATACCTTATTATAACATTAAACATGTCTGTGAGAATAGATTCATGCACTAATGTTATTTGTATTGCAAAAACTATGCTATTATGTATTGCAAAATTCCTATACATTCACTGTGTCATAGTTGGGCGTATTTGGATTGTTTTACAGGTTTTTGATTGACAGCCGCTGGTTTAAGCAATGGAAAAAATATGTAGGATTCGACAGCTGGGATATGTACAATGTTGGGGAGTTCAGCCTATACCCAGGGCCCATCGACAACTCAGGGCTCTTTTCAGGTAAGGAGTTAGGCTGCCACATGGTGTCATTTTGCATCTTTGATTCTCCATTGTGAAACTTTTTACACCTGGAAATAAGGGAAGCACAGTAGCAAGCGCAGGTATTCTAGGGCTCTGTCCTGATCTGAAAAAGTCTCGGCAAGAAGCAGCAGGGAAATTCTATGTGAAACACTGCATAGGACTGTTTTTCTGTGTCCTGGAATAACAGTTAGAATGTGTGCATGGACTGATGTGCAGAAAGCATAAGCTTGAAAGTGGTGTACAGCGGAAATTTGACCTTTGTATTTCAGACATCACCATGTTATTAACCAGTGCAAGTAAAATAATTTTATTAGCCAAATAATGGTAAAATGTGTCATTGTTCTGACAATCTTGGCCACCATTTAACTTAACATAAATTAAGTTAAAATATAAAATAGTTTAATAGTTTCTGTGTGATATCAGGCCAGGTCACATACTGTCGATTTAGACTTTATACAGATACACCTGAATGCTCAGGTGTTTAATGCTCTTAAAAAAATCTGTCTCGAAACTAGCAGTTGGTAATCTGCTAAGAATTAATGGGATAATTGCACTTAAAAACTCTAGTCTGTGACTCATTTTTGAGCGTCCTGTCACCAGTCACTCCTTTGCGAAATCACCTGTTAATCATTAAAATGAAATCTGTCTGTGTCCATGCATGTCAAATTTTAAGATTTGTTTTTCTGCTGGCACGTCATTAATTGTTTTTGTTCACAACAAATGATTACATAATTATAATGGGGATTCTACCTGTTGTTACCTACTTTGTTACTTTGTCAAATCAAATAATGATAAAGCTTAAACTTACAAAAGCCTGTAACAAACTTGTAAGCAGTGTAACACTTGTTTCTGGCCTTGGGTTTTGATCAAACATGTCACACAGTTTTGTACTTTTTAATTTAACCAGTCTATACATTACTATCATATCATCCCTTTATTTAAACATCAGACTTCAAATAGAATTGGTTAAAGCATAAGTATTGCATAAGGCCATCTAAAGTCACCCTCAGGTTGTGGGTAATTCATTTAGAGGATATTGTTTATTTATGGTTAAGGTTCGATAACTGAAATTCCCATTCTATTTCAAAATAATATTTCTCAATACTAAGTTCTTGTTTATCCAGGCAGTTTCTTGTGCCTTTAAATTTGTCACAGAAAAGGTGGGAGTTTGTTTCTTTGCCTTATCCCATATGTGACTTCTCACTGGTTATTGTTCCCCTGGCAGACCACGAGACTCAGACCCTAAAGGAGCATTTGATAGATGAGCTGGACTATGTTCTGGTGCCCACTGAGGCCTGGAACAAGCTTCTTAGCTGGTATGGGTGTGTGGAAGGGCAGCAACCCATTATCAGAAAGGTGGGTGATATCTTTCCTTCTGCACATGGACTTCAGTTTATGGTAAAACTGCACTTCCTGACCCCTGAGTACAGTTTAAGGCTTAGCAAAGCAGCCAAACATGCTTTAAGTGTCCTCTTGCTGAAGAGGGAGGCCTGGTGTGAGTCAGCAGTGCTCCTGACCAGCCGGTCTTTGCCTGTCTGATTCTGGCTGGTCTTCAGCCCCTGACCTCAGCTGTCCTGTGATTAGCTAAAGTGTTGCTTAGGGGTGGGTGAGGGAGTGCGTGCTTGAGAAGGCAGATACTCTTGCAAAGAAGCCCCACAATAATCAATAACCTTCTGGATTAAAGCAAATATCCCGTTCTCAGCACTTTGTGTTGTAGTACACAGCACAAATGTTATCTTTGAATTTTAACACTACTAGAAAGGTTTTGATGGTGCCAATCAGCACTTGTCACACTGATGCAAATCTATTTAAACACTCTTACCTCAGCAAAAGGCTTTTGCGGAACGTATACGTGATTGAGATTCTGCATTAAAACACTCATAGAATATTGTTCTTTTATATTGTTTCGTTGCAAGATCTTATTTTTTTTAAAAGGAACACTTCAGTGTGTAGAGAACCAACATTAATGCCCTTAACTATTTATATGGGAGTTCTGCTCAAATGAACCAAGATATGAAGTGCATGTTGAGTTTTTTTAGAGCCTAGAGGGATTCTGGCACACATGCTTTTCAATCACCTCTTAAGACCGCCTGGAGAGGTAGTGGGGAGATTGTACCCCAAAGTTACTGGAAGAAATGAGCAGTTAGACTCGAGAGTTTCCCTGATCTCCCTTATGTTACCAATGGCAGAGTCTAGTCACAGGGTAAGCTGCTCCAGCCCACGGGTATCTCCCTGACAATTGTCTGGTGGGGAAACAGCAGTACAGTATTATTATGCATATTCAGAATAAGTGTCAAAAGATTGCAGCTTTCTGCTAATCCTAACATACCGTGTGACCCTGTGTCGTTTCCTGTGCTAATCCTGACAAGTCGCTGACAAGTTGACATGATGCAGGCATGATCAGGCTTCCATTGGAAAATTCCAGCCACTGTAAAGGAGAGTGTCAGAAGTTTCAAAGCCATTTGAACCAAGGTCTTTATCTAAAATGTTGTTCTTACTTGGCATATACTGTACAATACTGGAAAGAGTTTTGGATACGGGAAAAAAAAGTAGTTGTCATTCAAAGTCTTTTATAGATTAATAACTTCTGTGTACAAATGAAGTGTTCCTTAATACAGTCATACATTGACATTCTACAATGTTATTGGTGTCCCTTCCTATATGTAAAGCATTTTGGGATGAAAAGAGCAAAACAAATATAATAAATTATAATCATTATAGAAGACGTTGAGGAAGAAAAATTAATATTGCATTTCTTAGCATAAATTCTGTTTTTGATGATCCAGTAGAGCCCATCTCTAGACCATTTCTATGGGTGTGAAATGAGAACTGAAAACTTCTTTGATCAATTGCAAGGGTGATCACCTTTGTGGTTGTGGATTTCAACACTTTAAGGAGCTTCTCTCTCTGGCATATGCATTTTTTTACAGGTGGTTGAGCATGGCATGTTTGTGAAGCACTGTAAAGTGGAGGTTTACCTTCTAGAGCTCAAGCTCTGTGAGAACAGTGACATGGATAATGTCATAACGCGGCATTTCAGCAAGGCGGATACCATAGGTGAGAAACATGGCAAACGGCAGATGTTCTTTGCTTTACACTGTGGTGAAATGTACATAAATGTGATAAAAAAGAATTGTACTTTCATATGATGGTACTCAAAAACAATGAAAATATCTCAATATTTGATTTGGGTTGATATACAGTTTTAGTATGTCTAATGTACATTCACTCTTAAGGTATGAATGCCTTGTCCCCCAAAACATTTCTGTGCCCTTTTTGCCTCGACAGAGACAATTGAAAAGGAAATGAGGGTGTTGTTTAAGATCCCGCCAGAGAAAGAGACGCGTCTGTGGAATAAATACATGAGTAACACCTATGAACAGCTGAATAAACCAGAGAGCACCGTGCAGGACGCTGGACTCTACCAGGGACAGGTGGGGTGCCTTGATATTGCCTGGATTCCTGTAGGAGTGGACTTTCTGTGTAGCCCTTCCAAACAGTTCACTTAATCCCCTCTCATATAATAGTCCACCCCTGCTCTATGTTGTAGGATTTTTGTTCTTCTGTATTACCCAGTCTTTTGGTTATAAAACATGCTCAATTAATTTGTTTCAAGAATAAAGAATTCTGTTTTTCAGAGTCAAAATGAAAATAGTCAAACTGAAGCAGCCTTCTGATCTGCTTTATGAACTTAGAAGATTTTTTTGTATTGTTCAAATACTCAGATACTCTGAGCTGAAATGAAGTTCCTACATTTTTTCCACTTCTTTTAATTATCTTCTAATAGTGGTGTCCTGTTTGCTTGGAAAGCAAAGTTTGGCTTGAATAGACATTGCTTAAACCTAAGTTGCTTAAGTATGAAAATATAGTTCAGACTTTCAAAGCAGACTTACTGCCTTTCAGAAGTATGTGTGTATATTACCTCATACCTGTGGATATTCAGCAACTTCATTCCCTTTATTAAAATTGAAGGTTTAGTCACTTGATCAGACTGTGCTGAAGATAATCAATGGGTTTCTCACTCTTTGACTGCTTCAGGTTCTTGTGATTGAACAGAAGAATGAAGATGGCACGTGGCCTAGGCAAAGCAGTCACCCAAAGTAAGATCTTTCATGTTCCTCACAACCGTTAAGTTGCAAGCCACTGTACAACTTGTGTTATGAAGGTTGAGACCAGAACTAGCCCTCTGTCAATTTCCTGTGGGATATTAAGTTCATAGATGTGATTTGTGTTCCAAATCATTATGAGTGTATGAAGAAAAAATAATTGCCACCTCTTTGTTGCATTTACATTCATTTAAATCTACAAAATATAAAGTATTTCACTTCAGTCTCCTACAGGGGATGTAACTGCTTTTTTTTTTTGCATGCATCTTAATATGGAGAACTCATTCTGTTTGTCGCCCTGTTCCTAGGTCCAGCACGGCCACTTCTAGGAATTTCACTACCTCCCCAAAGCTTTCCTCCAACTCCTCAGCCACCATTTCTTCTAGTGTAGCCAATGGGGATAGCAACAACTCTGGCTACTCGCTGAACAACAGTCCCAGTTCTGGTAACCGGTAAGTCCCATTCACTTATCTCAATTCCTTACTGCTTTCTGCCTACAATAACCTGTTGGCAAGTTCCGAGTTTTTTAACAAATGTAAAATATGCCCGTTCACATTGTGATGTCATATAAACCTGCCTATATATTTTTTTCGCAGTTCTTAATGTTGCAACTTCATTCTTAAGTTCTCTTTGCTGTTAAGGATCTCTCTGACCATTTAGAATTTTAATCTTACACTCTGGTTCAATATAAACTCTTAATATTAAAAATTGCGATGAGCTCATTTCTAGTTCTGTTTTTTTCTATTTAAGCATATAAAATAAAAATAAAAATCTTCAAGGGTGTTAATATCAAGTGATATATTGGATCAGTTGTAATGTATCTACTCAGTTGTAATGAGTGGAAATTTTCACTCTTTCTATGGCACTTGACAGTTCAAGGTGTGGTTCAAAGTTCAAAGTGCACTGCTGCAGTGCAGTGTCAACAGAATGGCCACTAGAGGCCTCTAGTGCATTATGGAAGTATTCCGTGAGAATCTGCATGTACACAGGGAGATCAGTTGGTCAGTTATTCAGCATCTCAGACCACGGGGTAATGTCCAGATGATCAGTCTGTCAACTTCCCTGACGAGGTTCCTTTGGGAACTAAGGCTGAAACCGTATGCACAGCTTTTGCAGCAGGTGGGGCTGAAAGTGAGTTGAGATAACTGAGTGGCCTGGATTTCATTTTGAAGATTTGAAAAAGACACCTGTATATTCAATGCAAGCTTGACCCTACAGGTACATTAGAGGATTTGTTGGGGTTGTATGTATTGTTTTGTAACCTGGGTAACCTGTTGGCTGGCCAGCATAGACTGCCTTTCATCTTTAGGCAGCATTTAATGGGAGACTTTTTTTCTGTTGATGAAACCAAAACTTTCACCTCACAATCTTTCCTAGACCTCTGGTTTATGTGCAGGGATCTTCAGCCATGTAATTAGTACAGAGGATCTTGTACATTCTTTAAAGGCTGTCTAACTAAAGGGCTTTATTTGTTTTAATAGGCTGGGTGGCTACAGCTCCTATAGCTCTTCTTACAGCTATAGAGAATCGCAGACACAGCCTGGTCTCTGTGGCTTAAGCAACTTGGGCAATACCTGCTTCATGAACTCAGCCCTGCAGGTAGGACTCCATCTTTAGAAAAGTGTGTTCAGCTAATCCAAATTATATGACTTTAAAAAGACTTCAAAAAGAGTAGAATGCCTGCAGAAGAAATACATTTTTTTTCTTGATTTAAAGATCTCATTGAATTTTAAATTGTTTGAGTTTGCATACACCCTGAAAAGTGTCAAATGCTGGATAAACTTTAAAATCAGTAGTTAAAATGATGAGGTATTTTACTGTCACGGGTAACAGATGGTTTTGCCAAAATATGAATTCGGCATAGAATGCTAAAAAGCCCAACATTCAATTCGGAAGAACCTAAACTGCTTCTTAAAATACATTAGAAGTCCATCTTAGTTGTCCTATTTCTTTAAGCTTAAAAGGTATTTCATGTTTTGTAGAGAACTATATACATTCTAATTATTCTTTGTGTGAAATTAATATAAGCTGCAAATGCTGAATGTGTATAAAATGTACTTGAGTCAACACAATGTGCTGATTTTTAAGTGAATGAATGAAGACTGGAAATTTACTGTTGTAAACTGGAGTCGTCATAATTTACATTTACATGGCTGTAATAGTTATACTAGATAAAATATATTAGATTGAAGTTCATTAAGAAGTTTAGTGGGCAGCATGGTGACACAGTTGTTAGAATTATTGCCTCACAACACTGGGGCCCTGGGTTCAGTTCTGGACCTGGGTTATTATTGGCGTGGAGTTTGTATGTTCTCCTTGGGTTTGCATGAGTTTCCTCTGGGCGCTGTGGTTTCTTCCTATAGTCCAGAGACTGACAGGTAAGTTAACTAGCTTTGGGGGGAAAAAGTGGCCCAGGTGTCAATGTGTGCATTTCTGTGTTTGCCCTGCAATGTACTGGCGTCCTATCCAGGGTGGACCTTGTCTTGCTCCTATTGCTTGACAGTATGGGCTTCAGCTCCCCTGCAATTCTGAATTTGGTTGGAAAGCGGATGGCCGAAGAAGTTTAGTTATAGCTCTGATTGTGGGTTTTTGGTGGCTTATTCACAGTGCCTGAGTAACGCCGCCCCTCTGACAGAGTACTTCCTGAAAGATGAATATGAGGCCGAGATAAACCGCGAGAACCCTCTTGGGATGCGAGGAGAGATTGCAGAAGCCTACGCTGATCTGGTCAAGCAGATGTGGCAGGGACGCAACAGCTACGTGGCTCCACGAACGTTCAAGGTGGGACAGTGGTGGAAACCTTTCTTATCCAAAGCCTGAGGTTTGCTCACGGGTTTCCAGTCTTTTTCCTGGTGACACACGTCCCAGGTGTACAAATAAATAATTCCTATTTGCCGTAAGACCACATACCTTTTCATTGGAGTACAGCTTTATGAAGGATTCACTGTTCTCGTTGTTTTTCTCCCCCAAACAAAGTAGCTTGAAATATTGACTTGTGTTTAACCAGTTAATGATATAAATTGGGAGCTCAGGAATTTATAAAACAAAATGCATAAAATACTAAATGATTTTTGAAAGACAAATGGCATCAGGTTAATAATAAAATAAATACTACTTGTGTAAAACGTGTAAGGGGTTTTTGAAACCCTTTTTGAAATGCAATGTAATCACTGCATTTCCAGCAATATGCTGTTGGTCACATTCTACATTTTGTATGGAGCTTCTTCAGAAGGGTATGGATGTTTTGAGATACACTCCAAGAAATGTAAGCTGACCGTTTGTGAAGAGAACGGTTTCGTTTGACTGATGAGAGCAGGAGCGGGTTTTTGAAGATCTCGAATTTGCCAGCAGCCAAATCACCCTGCAACTCACAACAGGCAGCCCACTGAAGCTAAACCAGTTGTGAGCATGGTCAGTACCTGGATGAGAGACCTCCTGGGAAGAGGCTGGAAGAGGTGTTAGTGGGGCCAGCAGGTGACGCTCACGCTGCAGTCTGTGTGGGTCCTAATGCCGCAGTATAGTGACAGGAACGCTATACTGTAAACAGGCGCCGTCCTTCGGATGAGACGTATAACCAAGGTCTGTGGTCATTAAAAATCCCAGGGCGTTTCTTGGCCAGCTTCCTGGCCAAATTTCCCATTGCGCCTTACCAATCATGGCCTCCTAATAATCTCCATCTATGAATTGGCTTCATTACTCTGCTCTCCTCCCCACTAATAGCTGATGTGTGGTGAGCGTTCTGGTGCACTATGGCTGCCGTCGCATCATCCAAGTGGATGCTGCACATTGGTGGTGGAGGAGGAGAAGCCCCATTACTGCAAAGCGCTTTGAGTGGAGTGTCCAGAAAAGCGCTATAGAAGTGTAAGCAATGTTTAATTATTAATATACAGCATGCACTCTTGCTCTCTTATCTCCTCATAAGACCCAGGTAGGCCGCTTCGCCCCGCAGTTCTCAGGGTACCAGCAGCAGGACTCGCAGGAGCTTCTGGCCTTCCTGCTGGACGGGCTCCACGAGGACCTCAACCGCGTCAAGAAGAAGCCTTACCTGGTGCTGAGAGATGCGGAGGGCAGGCAAGACGAGGTACACAGCACCACGGGGTCTTGTCTGTGTACACTGGGCTGTTCAACAGCTCCATTCGTGAAATGTGTGTGTCACCTCATGTTACTCAGCCTTGCAGTTGTTGTGTGGAAAAAGAGCTCTGTAAAATGTATTTAAAAGTAAATTTTAAATTGAGTACTCCTTTAAAGTTTTGCCAGTGGTATTGTCATCAAAGAAAAGCTAAGAAACTCAGCATTGTTCTGATTTAGAGATTTGAAAACATAATGTTTGGATACTGCACCCTGGTTTCATTATATACCAGCAGCCATAAAACATGCAGCAGATGCTGCTGGTTCCAGCATTTGTTTGTTGTCATTTTAATGCCTCTCGGTATATTTATTTTCTTTCCACAAAATCCATTTTTTGTCGAGTAAACCTTTCACTCATGTCATGCTGGAAGGGGAACAGACGTGAAAAGGGTTTAACTTTGTTTTGTTGATAGATTGTAGCGAAGGAAGCCTGGACAAACCATCGTCTCCGAAATGACTCCATCATTGTAGACATCTTCCACGGCCTATTCAAATCCACCTTGGTGTGCCCAGAGTGCTCGAAGGTCTCGGTCACCTTTGACCCCTTTTGCTACCTCACCCTGCCCTTGCCAATGAAAAAGGACCGGACCATGGAGGTGTTTCTGGTCCGCACAGACCCCCAGTCCCGCCCTATGCAGGTAAGAAGAGCAATTGTGATGGAAAATGTCTTTTTTTTTTTCATTTAGAGAAAACACAAGCATTCATGAGGGCTTCTTGATTTTTTCTAACCTCTCCATGTTATTCAAAGAACAATATAAAACTGAGATTTCACTACCTTACATTACACAAGCCTCATAGATGTTAATTTTTCCCATTAATGCAAACTTCGTTCATGGAGGTATTGCTGTTATCTGAGGCATTTTGTATGCCGTGGAAGAGTATCCTTTTGATGGAAAAAATGTTCTTTGAGTATATTTTAGCATTTGTTTTTTTACAGGAAATTTTAACCTGTTATCAATGCATTTCCAAAGAAGGCTGTTTAAAGGGCGACTTATGGAAAAAAATTGTTTAATCATATGATCAGTTATCATTGCAAATTAGTCCCTCAGTTTTACAAATGGAGCTTTCCTTGGTCATTTAGTTGGTAGCAGCTACTTTGTCTGTAGAAAACATGAAGAACTGTGTCCCTTTACCATTTTTGGTGGTTTGCACATGGTTAAATACAGTTACTGTATTAAACATGTAAAAACATTAGATTTTTCATTTTATAACATGGCTGGTTTTTAGTAAGATTATTGTTACTGCAAGTATTGATATTTGTGATTGTACAGTGTGCAAAATTGTAATCATCTGTGTTTTTTTACTTGGTGATGATTCTTTTAATGCATGTCTGCATTGTGTGCCCCTTATAGAGGGGCACGATGCAAGGGAAAGCTGGTGTTTGTGTAGTGAATAAGCTAAATGTCCAATGAAGTACTTCTTGTGTCTTGACTGCTGTCTTTCTATTCCAGTACAGGGTAGTGGTCCCCAAGCTGGGTACTGTGGCAGATCTGTGCAGCTCATTGTCTAAGCTCTCCGGTGTCACAGCAGAGAATGTAAGAACAGCCTTTTACTACTCCTGCAGAGAATGCTATGAAATACTGTATAAGGTGTCATATTAAGCTTACTTGAACTAGTATTGTTTGGTGTAAACAGCACAAATAGATTTTTTTTAGCTGGGGAAAAATGCAGCAGGTGTCCATATAAAATATTTAATACAGATTTCCCACATAAATCTGAACAGATTTCAAATCATAATATTAAATTATCAACAGAAGTTTCTACCTTTACTTGCAGGTTTTATTTATGCTGTATATATGGTCACATTTGAACTTACTTTAAATATACCTGGCATATAACCTGTACCTTATATATAATGTTTTTAGAGACCTCATATCAAAATGTGCCATTAAATATATACCCTTTTATTGATGTTAAGTGCTTGTATTGACGTCGGTATAAATACTGCATGCATTTAACACGCGCAGTCAAACCACTATCTATAACAAACCCTTCAGGAATGTTGTTTGCATTGTACAACTGTATAATTATATATAATTTCTGACCTTTAATTACAACTACAGGCAGTGATGTTTCTGCAAACTATAAACCAACTTTAACCACTGTCTGTACCAGTTTTCAAAATAAATAAAACACCATCTACAGTGACCTCTCAATTTTAATTAACTTAATACAATCTTCACAGCAAGAAAAGAAAGCTGCATGCAAATGCCAGTGTAATCTTCTCTAGATGCTGATAATAAGTAATGAAAACATAATTTTGTGCTGGAAAATGTTGTATGTTTCTTATGTTTGTGATTAATTGTACTCTGTAAGAGATATTTCCTACGCTTGGCATGACCAGAACCTTATGAATTAGAGGACATCTGTTGTGTGTACTGTTTGTGCTAGGAGAGCTCCTTTTTCAACCTCTGAAACCGAAGCTGTTTTACAAGTGAAATTTGAGAAAGTGGGGAAACGGATATTGTATATGTGCAGAACTGCGTATCTGAAGACTACAATTTGGAAGAATTGCCCTTAGATGTACTCTCTAGTCTAGCAGAGTTGAAAGTGTTTGTGATATATCATACTGTGTAAACACAGCTCAAAAACATTTTAAAATAATTTCTTCTAATCTCTATCTTTTATATTATGCAGCAAAATATTAAAAAAATAATTATAACTTCCCATCATTCTTAATTTTTTTGTTTAGTATTGAAGGTTTTTACAATTATACATCAAATGTTTTCAAATCTTTTAATAAAACACTTCACCCCTTTGTGTTGATATAGCCTTGTGTTTTTCAATAGAATACACATTGCTTATGCCTTTTAACTGATTCCCATGTAGTGTATTATACCTTATGAAATAAGTATGGAGTTTTTGGTCCTGAAGACAACACTGCACTGAAAGGCACAGTTGAGGATTGAATTCTTCTTTCAGAAGATGTCTGGCTAATTATTACATTCAAACTTTCTGCCGTTGTTTCAGATGCTGGTGGCAGACGTGTACAATCATCGGTTTCATAAGATCTACCGGCGGGACGATGGACTCAATCACATCATGGACAAGGACGACATCTTTGTGTGTGTAATTGTTCTGATAATTTATTTAAGAAAAGCTTGAGATTATTTATGAGAAGCAAATACTCTCTAGAGTTAGACCCATTTTCTGTTGTCCTTTTTATTTTAAAGCTAAGGTCATGTCCTTAGTGTTATATGTTAGGAAACCTAAGTAAAACTAAGGTTCTGAGTTCCAGATGAAGTTTTGCCAGAATCCTTCCTCTGTGAAGAGGGTAGTTTGTCTCCTGTTGGGTGGGGATCTTCATGACTCACTCTGTCTCTTGACAGGTATGAGGTGGAAGAGGAAGATGGGGAGCGAATCAGCCTGCCCATTTACTTCAGGGAGCGGCACGTTAAGCATGCGGGTACTTCCACTAGTACGGTGCTGTTTGGACAGCCTCTGATTATCACTGTTCCCCGGCAAAACCTGGCTGTCGACTTCCTGTACGAAAAAGTATTGGAGCGTATTGGGTAAGTGTGTGCTCGTGTGCGTGGACATAGCAGTGTTAAACTTATAAGCCCAGCTCGGGGTAATATGTCTGAACATGTGAAGAAAATCTGTCATCCTTAATAATTATACGATTGCTGTCAGGAGATGTCTTGTGTTTCACAGCTTCTTTTTACTGGTGCTTAAGATGTTTCATCTTAAAGTAGTTCAAGATCCTGTGTCAGGTGATAAGTGTGCTGTTGTTTCAGGCGTTATGTGAAGAGGCCGCAGGGTGCAGGATGTGAGGGGAAAGTATCGGCTACCTGTAGTAGCAGTTCCAGCTGCAGCAGCAGTCAAGCTGCAGAGATGGCAGGGGGTCGCAGTCTCAACACTGAGATGGGTGCAAGTGTGTGCCAGTCCTTGGAGGAGGCATCCTGCAGTGCAGGTACAGCGGGCATGGTCACGAGCAACTGCCAGAATGACAAACACCAGCCAGGGACCTGCAATAGCAATAACTCAAATGGGGTTTGTGAAGGTAAGGTCCTCCCACAGTGGTGCTTCATTTTATGTAGCTCACTTCAGTAACAATTGTTTTACAAATAGATGAGACAAGAATGAATAGAATAATTTGTATTTTTACATCTTTTTGCTGTGTATCTTATATTGATATTTTGTATTTGTCTGTACGTTGTCAATATATCATATTGGATATACTTCTGTGTTAAAAGTTATTGAGATTTTTTTAGCGACTTGATGGCTCAGTGTTTTTGTGTTTTGGAAAGCTGTGCTTTCGATGAAAGTTGCAGCACTACCATTTTAGATTTTAAAATAATCCCTACCCACTATTAATTTTGATTTGGGGGGGGTGGTTCAGGCTGGTCTGGACCTTCAGGAATCCTAAAACCTGTAGAATACTGAAAAAGGCAGTAGCTCCTTCACTAGATGTTGACATGAGTGTTACTGGGGCTAACAGTCTGGCTGTGTGTGGCAGGGGAGGATGAAGCAATGGATCACCAGGAGGAGATCAGCCTGGAACCAGACAACAGTCAGTCAGAGGGCTCAGTGGGAGACGAGGACAGCGAAGACCTAGAGAATGGGCCAGTCGATAATGCACCAAAATCCTCTGTCAAGTCAACGACCTGTCAGCCAAAGCTTTTCTCTTTCACAATGGTGAATTCATATGGAACAGCTGACATCAGTCCTGTTACCAATGAGAGCAACATCCTCAAACTTAAGGGTGAGTATCCAGATATTCAATGTAAAGAAAATAACTGCACACTTCCAACACCTTTATAAGCTTTTGCTAGGGCATAGTTTCAGCAGCTTGCAGGTTTCAGTTATACTATCCATGGACTTTGGAACTAAGAAGAATAAACCCTAGACCACAGTATAATTGAGCTTCATTAGTAAAGATATGTGGGGTTGAATGAGCCGTTTAATGTGATAAATAATGAATGAGCTATAAGTACTTTGAAGACTCGCTGTTAACACTTGATTGTGAACAGTGAATTTGTGGTATAAGTATTTTTGACTATCTAAATGAAAGTAGCTGTAAATGTATCTTTATATTTTTTTTAACATTTAACTTTATATCTTTATATTTATCCTGTATGTATCAGCATTTTCCACGGTAGCAATTGACTGGAATTCTGAAATGAAGAAGCTCTACTATGATGACCAGGAAGCAGAGGTCAGTGCTTCAAAGCGTCTGTGGTATGATTTCCACATCTATACACAAGTGCATTTTCAGATCTTAAATTTATATTTGGAATTTGTTTTGAAAATTTAGCAATCAGTGCAGATGTTTTAAATTGAATGCATCAGCAATGCAACTGAGTATATTTTGGCCATTTTTGCCTGATTGCTCCATGCTTTTTTCCCCAACTCGGCTACATCTCTGATATCAAACAGTCGAGAGAGCGGTATCTTTTAAGAACATGGTTACAACATAACAAAGTCACTGCTTCTCAGTGCATTTTCTTTTTCTCATTAGCTGATCTTATCACTAGATTGCGAACAAAACAAGCAGCCCAAAATATATGCACTCCACTTAGTCTGTGTTGCCCTTTGGTGAACATCTGTTGTTTTTCTACACCTAGGCTTATGAAAAACATGAGAGCATGCTGCAGCACCAGAGGAAGAAAGCCACAGTGGCCCTGCGAGACTGTATTGAGCTGTTCACCACCATGGAGACACTAGGAGAACACGATCCCTGGTGAGCATGCACTTGCACTTCTTCCAATAAATAAAAAAGACAGAAATACACTGGCCACATACTGTATTGCAGAATAAACTTGTGAACAAAGACCTGTTCTTAGATTGGCAAAATGGCCAAAGAGATTTTTTTCAGATAAATCTGAAAAGAAAAACCCGGATTATCGTCTTTATTCTTCATCTGTCGTTTGTTTCATTTATTTTTAGACCCTGTTAATTTCATGTAAGGGCAGCCGGTCCTAGATTAAATCTCGCGTCTGTCTGTAAATGATGAGAATTTTTAGTGAAGTAGTTTTTTATGACAAGTTTCCAGAACAGCATATAAGCAAGTTAACAGTAGATCCATTGTAAAAATTGTTTTTGCAACACTCAAAAGTTGGGCAACCAGTTCTGAAAGACATACAGTGGAGCTGAATCAGTTCATAGCAGCATGCAAGTGGGTTTCCTGCGTCTTTCAAAAGCTACTTTGTACCTGTGTTTTTGACATTGATTTCCGTCTCTTAGTTTTGAAACCATCTACAATAGAAGGGAAAGGAGTGGTTTAATTTCTGTTAGTATAGTTTCAGCTGTTACTCAAACCATTGCCTCCTGTAGACATAGCAGGTTTCTGCTGCTCTCCTGAAGGTGCATTGCTGGAACTAAGCAAACCACAATAATTGACTGAACCGTACCACTGTTACAGACGCCGAAACTGGAAGACCTCAGTTGTCTATTCCTGAACACTGATATTTTGAACTCTCCCTTTTTCCCCCCCATAGGTATTGCCCCACCTGCAAGAAACATCAGCAGGCCACAAAAAAGTTTGACTTGTGGTCATTACCACGTATCCTGGTAGTCCATTTAAAACGTTTCTCTTATAACCGCTGCTGGAGAGATAAGCTGGATACAGTGGTAGACTTCCCAATCAGGTAATAAACTAATTTTTTATGAGTTAAAGCTGTATTAAACTGGCAGAATATTTAACAGCCCTACGAACTTTACATGGCTTGAAGGTTCAGTTAGAACTGCACACCAGATGGCACTGTGCATCAGGAGTGATTGGTAATAGTCCTTTCATTTAAAAGAGGAATATGATGTGATTGGCTAAATCTGTGTGGCACGGCGCCGCAGTGGTTAGCATTGCTGCCTTACAGAACTGGGACACGGGTTTCAGCTCTGGGTCTGGTGTGCTGTCTGTGAGGAGTTTGTATGTTCTCTCTGTTTTCACATGGGTTTCCACTGCTGTGGTTTCCTCCCAAATACACAGTCCAGATACATACAAGTTGGTAAATAGCTTCTGGAGAAATTGGTATGAGTGTGTTTGTGTCTGTGTGCCCTACAAGGGACTGGTGTCCCATCCAGGTATACCCTGCCTTGTGCCTGTTTCTTGCCGGGATAGGCTCCTACTGCCCCTGCATGACTCTGAATGAGAAGAAGCAGTGACAAAAAGGATGCATGTGTACCTTTGGTTAGTTCAATATGGCTAAGACTGCAAAAAATAACGGTTGACACCCACTGTGTCATCTAGTATTTAAAACTACATGGTGCAAATAACCATTAGGTATCAGTTAATGTGTGTGACCACTAACATCTACCCTGGCCTTTTTTTGGCTAAAAAGATGATTAGCTCATTAAACAAACAGCATAGAATAGGGATTATTGAAATGTAAGGCTGTTTTTTAGTCATATTTTGGCCAGTTTTTCACACTCATGTTTATCTCAGAATTCAATAATAACAATTAGTGCTAGTCTAAAACCTGCAACAGCAATTACTGACTTTAATCTTTACAGTAAGGCCCGCCATTAGTGTTGGAGTGAAACCAGGAAGTTCATTCAAACAAGGAGCAAATGCCAAAGTGTTTTGGCAAGCGGCACTGGCTTCCAAGAAGCTGATTCATGATTGTGTGGAAATGTTTGAGCTTCATTAAAAAATAATAGACATATAATGTGACAAGAACACTGTGAGCAAGATAGCATAGTATGACATGCAGTTAAAATATACCAGGAGGCTGTAAAAAAAGCAATAAATGAGTACTGAAAACGGTATAGTTTTATATTAATGTGACTGTTAATAAATTAAGATAAATATTTAAACTCCTAACTGTACTGTTATCAGGTTTACCTTAACTCTTTGGCCTCTTCTTGTAAGTCTTCAACAATAATGCAGTTTTATAACCTGTTTTAAATGACATTTGTTTTTGACTGATTTTCTTGAACCATTACCCAGGAAAGACTCAACTGGTGTGTTCTTTGTTTCAGCGATCTGAACATGTCAGAGTTCGTCTGCGACCCGAAGGCTGGGCCCTATATCTATGACCTCATTGCTGTGTCCAACCACTATGGTGGAATGGGTGGAGGGCACTGTGAGTAATGTTTTATTTATTTGCCTGAACACAGGTTTAAGCCTACAAATAATTTTCACTCTTAAATGTGCTTATTAGATGCTGCACTTTAAAAGTATTTAGCCGTATTGTTTAGGTCTGTTAAAACAATCTTTATCATTGTGATTTGGCCCCTAGGAAGATTCTCTGTGTTTCCTGAGAGGTATGGTGGTGATATGTTTAGAGTATGTAAGAAATCCTTAATAGGAACTTAAAGGTGGAAATGCAGACAGTTTATCTGAATATTTGCTTTGGAATAAATAGGGATCAAAAGTTTTTCTTCTTTGAAAATCTTAGAACATTTGATTAAGAGGCAAAATTAAGAAGCCACTTGAAATTCGGGTGAAATGTTTAGATTTGTGTTTTCTGTGAGACCTGTCTGAAGAGACCGCTATAACAGAGATATCAAAGTCTGGTAATACCACTTTCACTGCTTTGTTGTGTAAACTCTTAAAAATGTTTATATAATTTTGATATAAAAATAGTAATATCCTTGGCTGACGTATTTTGTTTACCACAGAGTTCGCCTCCCAACAGACTATTGTGACAACAGTTATTGTGAAATATAATTGCACACAACTTGCTTTAGACAGAGAAAATATTTCTCTTTTCATTTTGTCCATGTGATCCCTACAATCAACAATGGTTTCATAACATACAAAATCAAAGTTACATATCCACGGCAGTGTTGTTTGCTCCGTAAAAGGTCTATTTTATCTTTTCAAGATAAATAATGAGATTTGGCTGGTTTGTTTACCAAATTATACCAGGTCCCTAACAACCTTTGTGTATATTGGCCCTCTCCCTCTTGTGGATTTTTTTGTTTTCAGTCTAAGTGCAAATGCTAGTGTATTGTTAAGAGTGGAGTTCCAAAGTCCACCCCTTCTTGGATCCTGGACAATGGGTAATGTAGGTTGTGTATTGGTCTTGCTAGACACTTTCAGTTTCATGGAAAGCAATCCATGCGAGGAATAGCCAATGAATGCTTAAGATGAATGCATATAAGCTTATATTTATGATATGGAGGATATTTTGAGGTGGACTTTAACCACTGACTCAAACAAAGGAAAATAATTACATAAGTATCAAAATTTCAATTAATGATTGAAATCAAAATTAATGATCGTGGACTACTGCTAGTTGAAAACTTCGTTTTCTTGTTTTCATAACTGTTGCGCTCCTGTGATAAAAATTATTAAGTTGGGTTTAATGTACTTGTGCTGTCTGGCTCATGTTACTCAGACACAAACAACAAACTTCTATATTAAAAGGCTGTTTTATCTGTAACGTTTCGCTCAGTGTTGCATCTTTCTCCCTTCTCCCCACAGACACAGCTTATGCCAAGAACAAAGTGGATGGGCAGTGGTATTACTTTGATGATAGTAGTGTCTCATCTGCAACAGAAGATCAGATCGTGGTGAGTGACTTTCGGAGCTTCACAGTGGTATTATGGTTAATGCTGCCTCAGGTTCTGGGTGCTGGGTTACCGATAATAGAAGGATGGATTAACTATAATTATATATCTAACTTGAGGAAAATCTGCATAGCTTTATTATTACCTTAAAGGGTTAATTTCAGGTTAATTAACCTTTAAAAGCTCTCCTGGAGTATTTTTTTTGTATTCATATTTTTCGCTTTTTGCTTTCTAATTCTAAGTGGAAAGGTATATCAACTGGCCGTTTGTTGTTCACCAGCATGAAACTGCTCAGTTATCCCTTCCCTTGTCTTTTCTCTTTCTGCAGACCAAGGCGGCGTATGTCTTGTTTTACCAGCGCAGAGACCAGGAAACACCCCTGAACTCTCCCCCTTCAGCCTCACTTGGGGGAGCTCCAGAGGCAGGAGATGAACACATGGACACCAACTGAGAGGCTAGGGTTTGAGGAACATGTACTGATGCAATGACATATATGTCAACGCACACAAACCTATTTCAGTCGTTTAAACCTCTGTACTGAATCAATGCTATACCCATTTGATATTTTGGTCTTGTTTTTTTTAGATGATTCATCACTAAGCCAAAAACCTTTAAAAATATTTGATGTATAAACTGTGCAGCGCCCAAACGGGGACTGCATCAAGTAAGTGTACACATTTTCAGGCAGATGGTACAATTTAAGCAAATGTTGGATGACTAGGATGATATTACAAATAATAAAATGAATACTTTTCATTTACACACTAGAAAATTAAGAGAAGCCAAAAATGCACATCCTTTCAACCAAAGTGGCCGAGGTTGTACACAGACATATTACAGACATGCCAACTGTATCACAGAAACATCCACCTTTGTGTATATTACTCTCTTAAGATGGAGTTGCCCCAGTACAGAGATTAACACACATTGAGAACTTTTTAATCTTGATTGCCTGCACAGTCATTGAGACCCGGTCTTTAAAAACACACAGACCCTATGAACTGTGCCACTGCAGGAGAATGAAAATGTCAAACTAAAGACACAAACCAGAAAACGGGGGAGGTTTCTGTTCTTCCTTTCAGGTTCCACCTAGCCTTCCTTTGGTTTCCCCGAAAATTATCATTTCAGCTTGCAAAAGATTTTCCTCATCAATGTTTTATCCTTGGCTGTTTGTGTTTCCCCATGCCTAAGTGTCTGCAGTGTAAGGAGCACACCACCTACAGACGCTGAAGAAATGTACTGCTTAAGCACACTGTCCAGCTCTGTGAAATGTCCAGTTCCATGGGCTCCTTAAGAAGTTTTCACCCTCTGCAAAAAAAAAAAACTAAACACAAATGTGCTGCTCCATCAAACACGGAAGCACCAGTTGCCTTTTAGCAATGAGATGCTTTCAAAAGCAGGAACAGTGTCTGAATTTATTTCTTCGGGAGAGCTTTGGGTTTCTTCACTTATCAGTTTGTGATCGATCGTCAGCAGGTACCGTTTTTAACTTCCTGTGGTTTCAAATCCAGACAACTGGCCACAGGTTTGTGTAGACTCACACCTAAATGAGGTGAAGATTTAAATTCTGCTCTCCGTTGTTGGCAGCATAACCTACTTAAAATTCATTGCTTGGTGATTTTTTTTTGAAGGCCGGTAATTGCGGTCATTTTCATCACTTTTGGTCATCTTTGCCGTCTGATTGGTCTTCTGGGCATCTGTTGCGCAGCATTGCCTAGGATTTTCTACCTGGGTACGTTGGCTGTTCCTCTTCAGGATTATATTACATTGGAAGATACAGTTACATTCTCTTTTTTTTTTTCCTGGAGTCTGCAGAACATTGTGAAATTTGGATTTATTGGGAGTGGTGCTAAATAAGGTGAACTGGGAAAAATGGCGTTAGAAAAGGCGATTTTGGACAGCTCCTTTGCTGCAGCAATCACTGAAGAGCATGGGATTGCATGAGGATACGTTTGCTCCCTTGCTATGTGTTTTACACTGGTAAAATTATTTTCAGCTTATTTAAATGAGACTGTCTAACAGTTCAGGAACAGTAAAAAATATGCAGACTTTGTAGTTTCTTTTTAAATTTGAAAACCACAACAAAATGTTCTTTGGAGATCCATGTGGTTTGAATAACATCATAGGACATGATGTTTGTATTCCATGGAATAATAGTTAAACTGCCATTCTGTTCCCTGTAATGTTGGAGTGAATGGAAGTAAACCTGCAGTAATGGATGTATATGTACAAAGTGAAAAGTTAATTTAATCCATTATATGTGAACACAGACAACCGTTCTATAGAAGAAATAACTGAACTTGACAGATTTTCTTTAAAAACAGACTGAGCTTGTCGATCATCCCTTTTAGACATAAGATTTTATGACATCTCTGTATTGGCAAGAGAAAGTCAGATTCTTCAGCAGTTCCTGAAAATTCCGTTCCTTATTCAGTTCTTGGGGCAAATTATCAAAATTCCTTTTGCTTAACTATTGCACATTGCAGTCCTGTTTCCTGGAGAGTTTTTCCACTGTTTACGTTAAAGGAAATTAAATTTAAGACTAGGATCAATAGATAAGAATAGGTGCCTTCAACATGTGATTAACTGATAGATGTATAGATGTTTATTACCGAGAAAGGCTTAATCATTATTCGTATTTCCTGAAATTGATAAAATGAAAATCTGGCTGCACAAATTAGCTAGCTCAATATCTTGCATACCGTCTTTCTGATGTGAAATTGTGCTACTCTTACCCAGAATGTCCTTGTTTTACATTCAAATAATTAACGTTTCACAGATCTGTGTTTCCCAATTTTGGTATGGGATTACCAGTTTTTCTGGTTTTCATTCCAACTGAACTTTGTTAGTTTGGCTGCTCAAGATGTTTAAAATTGAACTGTTTACAAAGTAGTTTTAAATCATTATTAAATAATAGAACTGGGTTAGAAATTAGTGTAAAATTTGTGCCAGATGCTGGGTTTCAGGTTCATTATTTGGATTAATTTAACCCATGAAACAAGTTAAAGTCAAACATTCATTAAAGTCAAACATTCATTATAACCTTAAGACTTTTAACTCATTATAACCATGTTTATAATGAATGTTTGACTGTAACTATTACTTGTGTCTGAACATAATTTATGGGTTAAATATTTAAAAACAATATCCTGAATACCTAATATTGTAAAAAATCCAATCGGTGTTCAGTTAAGGATTTTGTACATTTAAAGTTAAAAGATCAGTTTCAGATAAGTTAAAAGATCAGTTAGTATGAAAACCAGAAGTAATTAGAGTGCTCCTCTACAGGAGTAGGAAACAATCATAGATTAATTGTACAGTTAATACCATTAGTTAATACTGTTGAAAACAGTGAAAGGTTCCTGTGTTCAGAATGGGATTAGAAAACCATAATTATTCAAAACTGCTGATGTTTTGCTCCATGTCAGTTGCTCTGGTATTTAGCAGTTTAGTGTTGAATGTCTGTCATAGAAAGAGGAATTAGCCAGTTAATGAAACATTACATAAGCAGGTGAAAGTATAAGTAATGATTTCACTTTTAGTGTAATGTTGCTTTGGGCATGCTGTATTAAATTGCAAAAGAAAAAAATATAAAACTATATCATAACCACGTTAGTGTAAGCCACAGTATTTTTCAAGTAACCATATTTCTGTGGTAGACTTAAGTGACGTCTGTCAGTAACAGATCAGATTCTTGAAGTGAGAAGCACAGAAAGTACTGAATCTCACTGTAACAAAATATAGAGCCTTAATATGCAAATGATAGTTTTCCGTGTTACTGTTATTTTTAAACAAATGCCCAAGCTCGGTTTTAACTGCATTAGATAGACATACCTGGAGTAATTATATTTTTGAAACAAAAAGCGTATGACGTCAAAACCAACTGGAAAATTCTGTATTTTTCTATAGGCACTCTACTCTGACTGCAGCCTGTTTCAGCTGTGCATATATAATAAAGACTGGAAACAGCATTTTTGCATGACTTTGGCTTTCTGATGCTATGAAACAGGCTTCTGCTTTACTCCGCAAGTGTTCTGATTGAAGCTACTGTGAATTGTGCATCGGGCTTAGGCAACATGTACTAGATTGGATTACAGCTTTATTTTGGCCCATGCATGTCTGTATAGCTTTGAATACCTACAAATAACAGTAAAGGTTATTATTTTAAAAATGATTACATGTTAATCTGTTTTTTAAGAAGAGATAAAATGTTTCTTCCAATGAAAAACCATGCTTGAAAGGAAAGGACATTCATTTATACCCAGCCAGTAGCTTTGCTGAAGCTTATCCATGCTTTAACAGAATGCCACTTACTCCCAGTAAGGATATGTGTATTATATTGAATGAGAATTATTTTCATCATCAAAACAGAACTGGGGGAAAATGTCCTATTAGCAGCTTCTAAGATGGAGTTTAGTAGCATTCTCTAAATCTCTAAGACTGTATCAAAATGGAATGATAACGTTAACAAATTTATACTCCATAAATTAATTGATGCACTCAAATCTACCGGTTTTCCTGTTATTTTGGCATTGTTGGAAACTAATGGTGATTAATTGATAGGAGCTAGGGTTAGGTTTTTGAGTTAAAGTACAGCTGTGAAACATCTTTATGAACACCAATATTTTATACTAACTCAGGCTTACGCTTTATAAAAGGCCTAAGCTTTTTACTCTTTTAAGAGTGGTACTGAATTTTTCCATTCAAGTAATCTTGCTTATAAGTTGGGGGAATTCATTTTATAGTTTACAAACAAGGGTCTTGGGTTGTTTTAGTGATCCTCAGTGCCTGTGCTTTCGTGTAATGTCTGTAAAAGGAAACTAGCAGGTGCTTCTTAACACTTTTTGGTTTGGTGTAAGTAGTACAATATGGGCAAAGTAAGACCACATGTTTAGTTTGTTTATTCTTACACAGTGTGGATGTAAAGTCAGATTTTCTATGGAAAGAACACCACAATGGTGACCTGTTTTCTCAGGCTTTGCTTTCTCTTGCCTAGTTTGTGGTTTTAGTATGCAGAATCAAAACATTATAGACAAATACAGTTTGTATTTACATTAATATACAAACTACCAAACAACCTGAATGCCGGATTTGCAATATTTCTTACATTTTTGTGGTGGAGAATCACAGGGGTGGGACCTACAGGATGCCTTAGCATAGAATCATATCTGACCTCATACGCTCTTTGTAGCTTATATTACTGAAATACATTTTTTTATGAATGTGGTAATCAGCATTTTGTTGCAGTTTCACAAATGTTCAAACGCCTCTCCTCCCCAATTAACTTGGAACGTATAGGCCCATATTTGTTATGATCTGTCATTGCACCTTAGCGAACTGTCTCAGTTTCTTATAAAGTGAAATGAGTCAAAATATTGGTTATATTTGTAGGATGGTCAGGTATTACCATCCACAACTCTTACCCAATAACAAACCAGACCCACAAAGCCATGGGAACTACAGACTGAGGCACAGATTCACCCCTGCAGGTGGTAGCCTATAATATATGTAATGTATAACTATGGGAATGCTTGGGGCAGATCGACGAATGGGCAGCAAGTCACCAGTAAGGCAAGGTGCTGGTGTGTGTGTTCTATAAATCTCAAACCCACTAGCCTGAAATATATATATTTTTTGTTGTTGCTGCGGACCAGCACTTTGTAAGTTGCTGGGTTTATTAAAATAAAGGTATAATTTAAAAAATCAATAAAAGTGTGATTTTTTTAGAAAAAAAGCTTTGTGGTTTTCTTTGTGTGCATTTTATGGTGGGGTCTGAGCATCGATAGCTTTTATTGATAACCATCAATGACCTAGAGTAGTTGTTCCAAATCCTGGTCCTGGTGACCCACACACCTGTTTTCATTCCATCCCACCCTAAATAGATAATTGAAGCCTTAAATGGACATTTACTGCAGAAATTGGTTGACCGCTATCTTGAGAGTTTATGAAAACTCGCATATTTTATCTGGAGTGGGAAATTCATGTGTCACTATTAACCTTCTGCATAATTACCTGATTTAATTTATTCAGCCTTTTAATGGAAGGGCATTCATTACATTAGATATTTCTAGTCAGTGCGTACTATCTTTGTGTTGTGTAAGGTAAACAAAAGAGTTGGAAGAATTTTGTTAGGATCTATGAATAACATCTTGTTTCCTTTAGTATTTGCATGTGTTACTTTAGATATCTACACTTCAAGATTAACCTTTTAAGAAGGGACACCAAAACCTTTGGGGAAATCTGAAACACATGAATACATTTAGCTAATTGCATTCATAGACATCTGGTCATTCCTTCCTCTTATAAATCCATTATGGTTTTAATTCACATTATTTTGCCTGTTCTCCTAATTTATATTGTTTCCTTAATCTTACCAGTAATAGAAGTGAGACTGATAAGTTTGATTTTCTGACTACACAACATCCATCTTTATCATTGATTTCTAAAGCCTTTGTACAATTTAACTGTCAATAAGTAAACATTTATTTCAATACTGATGGAGTTTCTTTGATGACCCGAAGCATGATGTTGACATATTTTATAAAAATTGAAATATTTCGATTTTAATTTGAAATATGAATTCCATATTATCTTGCAAAGTACTTGAAAACTACTAATACATAATACCTGCAGATCCCCAAGGATGCAGAAAGACCGCGTCGAATATAACAAAACCAATTCATAGGAAAGCCTTGGGCTGATATCAATGTCTATTGCATGTTCTTACACTTTAAGAAATCGAATATTAGCATAATATTAACACAAAGTAGTCAATTGTTCTCGTGGTACAGTACTCTGTCCTCGACGTT